>NC_069503.1:1162485695-1162502278 GCF_027579735.1 Bombina bombina
AGCCTATATTTTCAATGGGATCTTTCTAACGCCGGTATTTAGAGTAGTTTCTGAAGTGAGCGTTAGAAATCTAACGACAAAACTCCAGCCGCCTGAAAAAAGCAGGAGTTAAGAGCTTTCTGGCTAACGCCGGTTTATAAAGCTCTTAACTACTGTACCCTAAAGTACACTAACACCCATAAACTACCTATGTACCCCTAAACCGAGCTCCCCCCACATCGCCGCCACTCGATTAAAATTTTTAACCCCTAATCTGCCGACCGCCACCTACGTTATACTTATGTACCCCTAATCTGCTGCCCCTAACCCCGCCGACCCCTGTATTACATTTATTAACCCCTAACTTGCCCCCCACAACGTCGCCGCCAGCTACTTAAAATAATTAACCCCTAATCTTCCGACCGCAAAGCGCCGCCACCTACGTTATCCCTATGTACCCCTAATCTGCTACCCCTAACACCGCCGACCCCTATATTATATTTATTAACCCCTAATCTGCCCCCCTCAACGTCGCCGACACCTGCCTACACTTATTAACCCCTAATCTGCCGAGCGGACCTGAGCGCTACTATAATAAATGTATTAACCCCTAATCCGCCTCACTAACCCTATCATAAATAGTATTAACCCCTAATCTGCCCTCCCTAACATCGCCGACACCTAACTTCAATTATTAACCCCTAATCTGCCGACCGGAGCTCACCGCTATTCTAATAAATGTATTAACCCCTAAAGCTAAGTCTAACCCTAACACTAACACCCCCCTAAGTTAAATATAATTTATTTCGTTAGATAAAAATTAACTCTTATTAAATAACTTATTCCTATTTAAAGCTAAATACTTACCTGTAAAATAAATCCTAATATAGCTACAATATAAATTATAATTATATTATAGCTATTTTAGGATTAATATTTATTTTACAGGCAACTTTGTAATTATTTTAACCAGGTACAATAGCTATTAAATAGTTAAGAACTATTTAATAGTTACCTAGTTAAAATAATAACAAATTTACCTGTAAAATAAATCCTAACCTAAGTTATAATAAAACCTAACACTACACTATCAATAAATTAATTAAACACAATTCCTACAAATAAATACAATTAAATAAACTAGCTAAAGTACAAAAAATAAAAAAGAACTAAGTTACAGAAAAAAAAAAAATATTTACAAACATAAGAAAAATATTACAACAATTTTAAACTAATTACACCTACTCTAAGCCCCCTAATAAAAGAACAAAGCCCCCCAAAATAAAAAATTCCCTACCCTATTCTAAATTAAAAAAGTTACAAGCTCTTTTACCTTACCAGCCCTGAACAGGGCCCTTTGCGGGGCATGCCCCAAGAATTTCAGCTCTTTTGCCTGTAAAAAAAAACATACAATACCCCCCCCCCCAACATTACAACCCACCACCCACATACCCCTAATCTAACCCAAACCCCCCTTAAATAAACCTAACACTAAGCCCCTGAAGATCTTCCTACCTTGTCTTCACCATCCAGGTATCACCGATCCGTCCTGGCTCCAAGATCTTCATCCAACCCAAGCGGGGGTTGGCGATCCATAATCCGGTCCAGAAGAGGCTCCAAAGTCTTCCTCCTATCCGGCAAGAAGAGGACATCCGGACCGGCAAACATCTTCTCCAAGCGGCATCTTCGATCTTCTTCCATCCGGAGCGAAGCGGCAGGATCCTGAAGACATCCAGCGCGGAACATCCATCCGGACCGACGACTGAACGACGAATGACTGTTCCTTTAAGGGACGTCATCCAAGATGGCGTCCCTCGAATTCCGATTGGCTGATAGGATTCTATCAGCCAATCGGAATTAAGGTAGGAATTTTCTGATTGGCTGATGGAATCAGCCAATCAGAATCAAGTTCAATCCGATTGGCTGATCCAATCAGCCAATCAGATTGAGCTCGCATTCTATTGGCTGTTCCGATCAGCCAATAGAATGCGAGCTCAATCTGATTGGCTGATTGGATTGGCCAATCGGATTGAACTAGATTCTGATTGGCTGATTCCATCAGCCAATCAGAAAATTCCTACCTTAATTCCAATTGGCTGATAGAATCCTATCAGCCAATCGGAATTCGAGGGACGCCATCTTGGATGACGTCCCTTAAAGGAACAGTCATTCGTCGTTCAGTCGTCGGTCCGGATGGATGTTCCGCGCTGGATGTCTTCAGGATCCTGCCGCTTCGCTCCGGATGGAAGAAGATCGAAGATGCCGCTTGGAGAAGATGTTTGCCGGTCCGGATGTCCTCTTCTTGCCGGATAGGAGGAAGACTTTGGAGCCTCTTCTGGACCGGATTATGGATCGCCAACCCCCGCTTGGGTTGGATGAAGATCTTGGAGCCAGGACGGATCGGTGATACCTGGATGGTGAAGACAAGGTAGGAAGATCTTCAGGGGCTTAGTGTTAGGTTTATTTAAGGGGGGTTTGGGTTAGATTAGGGGTATGTGGGTGGTGGGTTGTAATGTTGGGGGGGGGTATTGTATGTTTTTTTTTACAGGCAAAAGAGCTGAAATTCTTGGGGCATGCCCCGCAAAGGGCCCTGTTCAGGGCTGGTAAGGTAAAAGAGCTTGTAACTTTTTTAATTTAGAATAGGGTAGGGAATTTTTTATTTTGGGGGGGCTTTGTTATTTTATTAGGGGGCTTAGAGTAGGTGTAATTAGTTTAAAATTGTTGTAATATTTTTCTTATGTTTGTAAATATTTTTTTTTTTCTGTAACTTAGTTCTTTTTTATTTTTTGTACTTTAGCTAGTTTATTTAATTGTATTTATTTGTAGGAATTGTGTTTAATTAATTTATTGATAGTGTAGTGTTAGGTTAATTGTAGGTAATTGTAGGTAGTTTATTTAATTATTTTATTGATAGGGTAGTGTTAGGTTTAATTATAACTTAGGTTAGGATTTATTTTACAGGTAAATTTGTTATTATTTTAACTAGGTAACTATTAAATAGTTCTTAACTATTTAATAGCTATTGTACCTGGTTAAAATAATTACAAAGTTGCCTGTAAAATAAATATTAATCCTAAAATAGCTATAATATAATTATAATTTATATTGTAGCTATATTAGGATTTATTTTACAGGTAAGTATTTAGCTTTAAATAGAAATAAGTTATTTAATAAGAGTTAATTTATTTCGTTAGATAAATATTATATTTAACTTAGGGGGGTGTTAGTGTTAGGGTTAGACTTAGCTTTAGGGGTTAATCCATTTATTAGAATAGCGGTGAGCTCCGATCGGAAGATTAGGGGTTAATAATTGAAGTTAGGTGTCGGCGATGTTAGGGAGGGCAGATTAGGGGTTAATACTATTTATGATAGGGTTAGTGAGGCGGATTAGGGGTTAATAACTTTATTATAGTAGCGCTCAGGTCCGCTCGGCAGATTAGGGGTTAATAAGTGTAGGCAGGTGTCGGCGACGTTGTGGGGGGCAGGTTAGGGGTTAATAAATATAATATAAGGGTCGGCGGTGTTAGGGGTAGCAGATTAGGGGTACATAGGGATAACGTAGGTGGCGGCGGTTTACGGAGCGGCAGATTAGGGGTTTAAAAAAATATGCAGGGGTCAGCGATAGCGGGGGCGGCAGATTAGGGGTTAATATGTGTAAGGTTAGGGGTGTTTAGACTCGGGGTACATGTTAGGGTGTTAGGTGCAGACGTAGGAAGTGTTTCCCCATAGCAAACAATGGGGCTGCGTTAGGAGCTGAACGCTGCTTTTTTGCAGGTGTTAGGTTTTTTTTCAGCTCAAACAGCCCCATTGTTTCCTATGGGGGAATCGTGCACGAGCACGTTTTTGAGGCCGGCCGCGTCCATAAGCAACTCTGGTATCGAGAGTTGCATTTGCGGTAAAAATGCTCTACGCTCCTTTTTTGGAGCCTAACGCAGCATTTGTTTGAACTCTCGATACCAGAGTTAATTTTATGGTGCGGCCAGAAAAAAGCCCGCGGAGCGTTAACAGCCCTTTTACCGCCGAACTCCAAATCTAGGCCTTACTGACTAGTGATTTAATAAGAGGCTTACTGACTAGTGATTTAATAAGAGACTTACTGACTAGCGATTTAATAAGAGGCTTACTGACTAGCGATTTAATAAGAGGCTTACTGACTAGCGATTTAATAAGAGGCTTACTGTGACTAGTGATTTAATAAGAGGCTTACTGACTAGTGATTTAATAAGAGGCTTACTGTGACTAGTGATTTAATAAGAGCCTTACTGTGACTAGTGATTTAATAAGAGGCTTACTGACTAGTGATTTAATAAGAGGCTTACTGACTAGTGATTTAATAAGAGGCTTACTGTGACTAGTGATTTAATAAGAGGCTTACTGTGACTAGTGATTTAATAAGAGCCTTACTGTGACTAGTGATTTAATAAGAGACTTACTGTGACTAGTGATTTAATAAGAGGCTTACTGTGACTAGTGATTTAATAAGAGGCTTACTGTGACTAGTGATTTAATAAGAGCCTTACTGTGACTAGTGATTTAATAAGAGCCTTACTGTGACTAGTGATTTAATAAGAGACTTACTGACTAGTGATTTAATAAGAGGCTTACTGTGACTAGTGATTTAATAAGAGCCTTACTGTGACTAGTGATTTAATAAGAGGCTTACTGACTAGTGATTTAATAAGAGGCTTACTGACTAGTGATTTAATAAGAGGCTTACTGTGACTAGTGATTTAATAAGAGCCTTACTGTGACTAGTGATTTAATAAGAGACTTACTGACTAGTGATTTAATAAGAGGCTTACTGACTAGTGATTTAATAAGAGGCTTACTGTGACTAGTGATTTAATAAGAGGCTTACTGACTAGTGATTTAATAAGAGCCTTACTGTGACTAGTGATTTAGTAAGAGTCTTACTGACTAGTGATTTAATAAGAGACTTACTGACTAGTGATTTAATAAGAGGCTTACTGACTAGCGATTTAATAAGAGGCTTACTGACTAGTGATTTAATAAGAGACTTACTGACTAGTGATTTAATAAGAGCCTTACTGACTAGTGATTTAATAAGAGGCTTACTGACTAGCGATTTAATAAGAGGCTTACTGTGACTAGTGATTTAATAAGAGGCTTACTAACTAGTGATTTAATAAGAGGCTTACTAACTAGTGATTTAATAAGAGGCTTACTGTGACTAGTGATTTAATAAGAGGCTTACTGACTAGCGATTTAATAAGAGGCTTACTGACTAGTGATTTAATAAGAGGCTTACTGACTAGTGATTTAATAAGAGGCTTACTGTGACTAGTGATTTAATAAGAGCCTTACTGTGACTAGTGATTTAATAAGAGGCTTACTGACTAGCGATTTAATAAGAGACTCACTGACTAGTGATTTAATAAGAGGCTTACTGACTAGTGATTTAATAAGACTTACTGACTAGTGATTTAATAAGAGACTTACTGACTAGTGATTTAATAAGAGACTTACTGACTAGTGATTTAATAAGAGGCTTACTGACTAGTGATTTAATAAGAGACTTACTGACTAGTGATTTAATAAGAGGCTTACTGACTAGCGATTTAATAAGAGGCTTACTGACTAGCGATTTAATAAGAGGCTTACTGACTAGTGATTTAATAAGAGACTTACTGACTAGCGATTTAATAAGAGGCTTACTGACTAGCGATTTAATAAGAGGCTTACTGACTAGTGATTTAATAAGAGACTTACTGACTAGTGATTTAATAAGAGACTTACTGACTAGTGATTTAATAAGAGGCTTACTGACTAGTGATTTAATAAGAGACTTACTGACTAGTGATTTAATAAGAGCCTTACTGTGACTAGTGATTTAATAAGAGGCTTACTGACTAGTGATTTAATAAGAGGCTTACTGTGACTAGTGATTTAATAAGAGGCTTACTGACTAGTGATTTAATAAGAGGCTTACTGTGACTAGTGATTTAATAAGAGGCTTACTGTGACGCAATTTAATAAGAGGCTTACTGTGACTAGTGATTTAATAAGAGGCTTACTGACTAGTGATTTAATAAGAGGCTTACTGTGACGCAATTTAATAAGAGGCTTACTGACTAGTGATTTAATAAGAGCCTTACTATGACTAGTGATTTAATAAGAGGCTTACTGACTAGCGATTTAATAAAAGGCTTACTGACTAGTGATTTAATAAGAGGCTTACTGTGACTAGTGATTTAATAAGAGGCTTACTGACTAGTGGTTTAATAAGAGGCTTACTGTGACTAGTGATTTAATAAGAGGCTTACTGTGACTAGTGATTTAATAAGAGGCTTACTGTGACTAGTGATTTAATAAAAGGCTTACTGACTAGTGATTTAATAAGAGGCTTACTGACTAGTGATTTAATAAGAGGCTTACTGTGGCTAGTGATTTAATAAGAGGCTTACTGACTAGTGATTTAATAAAAGGCTTACTGACTAGTGATTTAATAAGAGGCTTACTGACTAGTGATTTAATAAGAGGCTTACTGTGACTAGTGATTTAATAAGAGGCTTACTGTGACTAGTGATTTAATAAGAGGCTTACTGACTAGTGGTTTAATAAGAGGCTTACTGTGACTAGTGATTTAATAAGAGGCTTACTGTGACTAGTGATTTAATAAAAGGCTTACTGACTAGTGATTTAATAAGAGCCTTACTGTGACTTGTGATTTAATAAGAGCCTTACTGTGACTAGTGATTTAATAAGAGGCTTACTGTGACTAGTGATTTAATAAGAGACTTACTGACTAGTGATTTAATAAGAGGCTTACTGACTAGCGGTTTAAATTGGGGTTTAAAAAGGGACAGTATATTCCAAAATAAACTTTTATGATTCAGATAGGGTATGTAATTATAAACAACTTTCCAAATAACTTGTGTCACCAATATTGCTTTGTTCTCTTGGTATTCTTAGTTGAAAGCTAAACCTAGGACGTTCATATGCTAATTTCTTAGACTTTGAAGGGCGCCTCTAATCTGAATGCATTTTGACAGTTTTTCACCACTAGAGGGTATTAGGTAATGTGTTTCATATAGATAACATTGAGCTCATGCACGTGAAGTTGGCTAAAATGCAAGTCTGTCAAAAAAACTGAAATAAGGGGGAAGTTTGAAGAGGCTTAGATTAGTATTAAAATCACTAGTCAGTAAGCCTCGACTTAAATCAGTCTTTCTACAAAAAAAAATTCAAATGTTTCCAGTTTTATCACAATTAGACTGATTTAGTTATATACAATTATTGGGAGGTGAACTATCTCCAGTTTAATAGGTTAGTCATTCATATTTTATCAACTTTTCAGCTGTACCTTATTTGAAGAAGAAAACATAATTATTACTTTAATAATAATAATGTAAATAGTTTTAAAGGATAGAAAGGTCAACACTAAACTAGCATGATTCAGATAAGTGTCATTTTAAAAAACACTTATATTGACTTGTTTTCAAAAGTATTTTGTTCTCTTGGTATCCTTTGTTGAAAAAGAATATGTACATTTACTATACTGCTAGGAGCTAGCTGTTGTTTGGTGCCTGCACACTTTAGTCATTGTCATTGGCCCACTAGATGTGCTCAGTTAACAACCAGTAGTGCTAGAATAAATCAACTAATGGGACTCGTTCCCTATCTAAATATCCACATTATAGTGAATGTGGTTATGAGGGAGTGGTGCTGTGTATTGAAACAATGGATTAGGAAAAACACGTGGGAAGAGACCCACTTAGTAATACACTAATAGCACTCAAGAGTCAAAAAGGCTTAGTTAACATTAACAACAAGATATCCATTGAGTCACAGAGGAAGGGTTACTTGGACACTAAAATTAAAATATAACTTATTGGGTTAAAACTTAACCCTTTGAGTGCCAACAACGGCTCTGAGCCGTCGCAAATTGTCCCAGTCAGGTGCTGACGGCTCAGAGCCATTGCTAGCACTCACCCACCTTGAGGGCAATCTGAGGGCTCCCACTGACTCCCACCCCGGCAATCTGGCCTGAATAGTGACAGGCATCCCCGGGGCTTCACGTACATTACAATGTACAATATAGGGAATGGGGGCATGCTGCTTAGAAGCCTGTATGTCAGGAATCTAAGCAGCTACAGACCTAAGACCCCCAAGACCCACCGTTGGAAAGGTAATCGCCTAACCTTTCCAACGGTATAAGTCTTGGGGATCTGAAATTTTTTTTTATTAATGCTTACCCGGTAAATTTTTTTCTTTCTTGACACGGTGAGTTCATGAATCATCATCAATTACTGTTGGGAATATCACTCCTGGCCAGCAGGAGGAGGCAAAGAGCACCACAGCAAAGCTGTTTAGTATCACTTCCCTTCCTACAACCCCCAGTCATTCGACCAAGGAAAAGGAGAGAAAGGAAATAACAAGGTGCAGAAGTGCCTGAGGTTTATATAACAAAACAAAAAAACTGTCTGAAAATACAGGGCGGGACGTGTACTCACTGTGTCAAGAAAGAAATACATTTATCAGGTAAGCATAAATTTTGTTTTCTTTCTAATGACATGGTGAGTCCACGGATCATCATCAATTACTGTTGGGAATCAATACCCAAGCTAGAGGACACAGATAAGGGAGGGACAAGACAGGGAACCTAAACAGAAGGCACCACCGCTTGAAGAAGCCTCAGCCGAAGCAAAAGTATCACATTTAGAAAATTTAGAAAAAGTATGTAAGGAAGACCAAGTTGCAGCCCAAGAAGAAGAAACGTCCCTTGTGGAATGAGCTGTGATTCTCTGAGGAGGTTGCCGTCCAGCGTCTCATAGGCCAAACAAATAATACTCTTCAGCCAAAGAGAAGACTTAGCTTTCTGACCCTTGCGTTTCTAAGAGAAACAAACAAACAAACCAGAAGACTGGCGAAAGTCCTTAGTCGCTTGCAAGTAGAATTTCAGCGCACGCACAACATCAAGATTGTGTAACAAACACTCCTTAGGAGAAGAAGGAGCAGGACACAAAGAACAAACAATGATTTCCTTATTAATATTCCTGTCCGAAATCACTTTAGGAAGGAAACCTAACTTAGTACGAAGAACCACCTTATCAGAATGAAAAATAAGATGAGGAGAATCGCACTGCAGCACAGAGAGTTCCAAGACTCTCCGAGCAGAAGAAATAGCAACAAGAAATAAAATCTTTCAAGATAACTTCTTAATATCTAAGGAATGCATTGGCTCAAACAGAGCCTGTTGTAAAGCTTTAAGAACAAGGTTAAGAATCCATGGAGGAGTAATAGGTTTAAACACAGGCCTGATCCTGACCAAGGTCTGACAAAAGGATTGCACGTCTGGCATATCCACCAGACACTTGTGCAACAAAATAGACAACGCAGAGATCTGACCCTTCAGAGTACTTGCTGACAAACCCTTCTCCAGACCTTCCTGAAGAAAAAGACAAAATCCTAGGAATCCTGACTTTACTCCAAGAGTAGCCTCTGGATTCACACCAATACAGATAGATATTTA
This sequence comes from Bombina bombina, assembly GCF_027579735.1. Taxonomy (NCBI): domain Eukaryota; kingdom Metazoa; phylum Chordata; class Amphibia; order Anura; family Bombinatoridae; genus Bombina; species Bombina bombina. The sequence continues at coordinate 1,162,495,168 of NC_069503.1, forward strand.
CGCCATATCTTATGGTAAATTCTTATAGTCACAGGTTTGTGAGCCCGTATCAAGGTCTCAATGACCGACTCGGAAAATCCACACTTAGATAAAATTAAGCGTTCAATCTCCAAAAAGTCAGCTTCAGAGAAACGAGATTTGGATGAAGGAAGGGACCCTAAAGTAGAAGGTCCTTCCTCAAAGGAAGCCACCAAGGTGGAAGAGATGACATTTCCACTAGGTCTGCATACCAGATCCTGCAATGCCACGCTGGTGCTATGAGGATCACCGACGCCCTCTCCTGCTTGATCCGAGCAATGACTCGTGGAAGAAGAGCGAACGGGGGAAACAGGTATGCTAGACTGAAGTTCCACGAGACCGCCAGGGTATCTATCAGAACAGCCTGTAGATCCCTTGACCTCCTGTCGAGATGCCATGAGATCCAGCTCCGGCTGCCTCCATTTGAGGGTCAAGCTAGAAAACGCCTCCGGATGGAGTTCCCACTCCCTGGGATGAAAAGTCTGTCTGCTCAGAAAATCCGCTTCCCAATTGTCCACTCCTGGAATGTGAATCACAGATAGACAGCAGTTGTGGGTCTCCGTCCACTGAATAATCCGGGCCACCTCTGTCATGGCCAAGGAACTCTGAGTTCCTCCCTGGTGGTTGATGTAAGCCACCGATGTTATGTTGCCCGACTGGAACCTGATAAACCGGGCTAAAGCTAACTGAGGCCAGGCCAGTAGAGCAGTGAAGATCGCTCTCAGTTCTAGGATGTTGATGGAGAGATCTGACTCCATTCCGAGTCCATAGACCCTGAGCCTTCAACGAGCCCTATAATCCAGGTAGGCCTGCAGAAACAGGTTCCCTGGGAGAGGTGTTCCTGAGACAACCACGACAGAACAGAATCTATTGTCGCCTGATCCAGATCTATTAGAGGAGACAGATCTGCATAGTCCCGTTCCATTGTCTTAGCATGCATAACTGCAGAGTCTTGAGATGGAACTGAGTGAACGGGATGATGTCCATGGACTCTACCATCAGACCAATTACCTCCATGCATTGAGCCACTGACGGCAGAGGAGAGGACTGAAGGGCAAGGCAAGAGTCGAAAATCTTGGATTTTCTGACCTCTGTCAGAAATATCTTCATCGATAGGGAATCTATTATTGTCCATCAAAACAACAGGGTAGGTATAAGATACAACGCTCAAATCTCAAATGCTATTCCCAAAAGGTAAATGCACCTCCTAACATCAAACCAAAATATACAAAGAACAAGGGGATATGGGAACGCGCTGTAAAAAACAGCATATGAGAGGTAAAGAACTTTATAAGGAATGTAGATTACACAAGCTTATAATAAAAGTTTATAAATGTATTACAAATATTTGTATTACAATAAGCGATGCCGGCATCTGATACAGAGTAAAATAGTACAATTAAAATAGGATAAGAATCAACATATAATGTAAAACATCAGTGTGTAATGATGTAAGTAGCTGAAAAAATATATGTTGCAAAATAACACAATGTTAAAATTGAAACAGAGTCAATGTTACGGTCCTTAACACAATCAGGTCAGTGATTAGAGTGTTTGGTCCAGCTGTTTATATGAATGCAGGTATAACTTGGGTGATTCCCTCTGCGTTGTTTATAAAACAGCGAAAAACTTGCAAAATGTTCTGGCTTGTATCCAATGACTGTGAGTTAAATTTCAAAGACACTTTCACAGCCGTATTTGCAGGATGTCCCGTGCTGTGGGCCTGTTCCAGTCAGGAGGTCAAATTGCAGGAGTAATGGTAGGCAACAACAAACTTTGTCTCTTTCAAGTTAAAATGAATCAAACTGCTTTCAACAAATGTGGGTCATGGGTGGGAATTACGCATATAGAGTCAATTCATATATTAAAATGGCTCAATGCACCGCACCTACCGCATATGTAAGTCAAGCAGATGTATTGCAAGTAAAGTTTGTAACAGCGTCCATATTATTCAGATTCCAGTGCTGGACATAAGAAAGTAGATCATGGGTATGATGGTATTTCCAAGAGAAAAACAACTCTGTGAATTAGAGTTGGTCTCAACCACCTTACCTACTACTTATTTTCACAAGTTATGAGCAAATTTCTACGCGTTTCAGCCCAGTCAGGCCTTTATCAAGATGCTCATTGTGGTCTTTCATGAATTTAAATACACTGTGGTTCTCTGTGATTGGATCAGAGAGGGTCATGTGATTAGATGAAAGAAAGTCATATGACTTTGTTTTACCATGATTTTTCACAGTTTAATCAGCATTCATTATATGTTTATAGATACCTCCACATTTTGTTCTATTTTGATGAATGTTAGAACTAATGAGGATTGGAGTAAAAGAATTTACATTGTGCAGTAGATCTATTAACCAGAGATAATACAAGAACAAATTGTACATGAAATATTTACATGAAAGATTATGCAAAAAAATATATATATAAAAAATATATATATATAAAAAATCACGAGCAGTACGTATTTGCAAAAAATTTTTTTAGTGGTGATTAAGTAGTGTGTATAGTTAACTCTAAAAAATATTGAAGTGAAATACTATAGAAATATGATAATATCAAAAACCCATCTTTATTTGAAAGACATATCTTTTTTTGAGAAACATATCCTTTTTAAAAAGCATATCGTTTTTTGAAAGACATATCGTTTTTTGAAAAACATCGTTTTTTGAAAAACATATCGTTTTTTGAAAAACATATCGTTTTTTGAAAGACATATCGTTTTTTGAAAGACATTTTTTGAAAAACATTGTTTTTTGAAAGATATATCGTTTTTTGAAAGACATATCGTTTTAGGAAAGACATATCGTTTTTTGAAAGACATATCGTTTTTTTAAAAAACATTTTTTTAAAAAGATATATCGTTTTTTGAAAAACAACGTTTTTTGAAAGACATATCGTTTTTTGAAAGACATTTTTTGAAAAACATTGTTTTTTGAAAGATATATCGTTTTTTGAAAGACATATCGCTTTAGGAAAGACATATCGTTTTTTGAAAGACATATCGTTTTTTTAAAAAACATTTTTTTAAAAAGATATATCGTTTTTTGAAAGACATATCGTTTTTTGAAAGACATTTTTTGAAAAACATTGTTTTTTGAAAGATATATCGTTTTTTGAAAGACATATCGTTTTAGGAAAGACATATCGTTTTTTGAAAGACATATCGTTTTTTAAAAAACTTTTTTAAAAAGATATATCGTTTTTTGAAAGACATCGTTTTTTGAAAGACATTTTTTGAAAAACATTGTTTTTTGAAAGATATATCGTTTTTTGAAAGACATATCGTTTTTTGAAAGACATATCGTTTTTTTAAAAAACATTTTTTTAAAAAGATATATCGTTTTTTGAAAGACATATCGTTTTTTGAAAAGCATATCGTTTTTTGAAAAGCATATCGTTTTTTGAAAAGCATATCGTTTTTTGAAAGACATATCGTTTTTTGAAAGACATCTTTTTTTGATAGTCAGATCTTTTTTGGAAGTTACATCTTTTTTTAGGTTGTTAAATCTATTTTTGGAAGGCATATCATTTGTTAAGGTACTTTGAAGTCTAGATTATAAAATTGAGGTCTAATTCAGAATTAAGACCATACGGGTGTAGACTTTTATAGTTATATATGAATTCCGCTTCTTTCTTGGTGAGGAGTGTGTTCATATTTCCTCCTCTATTGCCTAAATTCATCTTTTTAATTCCCCAGAATTTGAAATGTTTCAGGTTACTAGAATGTTTCTCTTTAAAATGTGCATAGAGATTAGTGTCAACAGATTCGTGTTCGATTTTTAATATGTGTTCACGTATTCTGTCTTAACATTCTGCTCGTTTGTCCGAAGTAAAATAATTTACAAGAGCATTGAATGCAATAATGTTTTTGTCCGTACATCTAATCAGTTCTCTAATTTTAGTGAATTGACCCGTCGTGGTGGACTTAATTTCTTTTATTTTTGAGCTATATTTGCAGGACTTGCATGAGTTGCACGGGTAGAAACCAACAAGTGTTTCACCTTCGAGATCTCTATCATTTTTCGTTTTATTCTTTTTGAATTCGCTGGGTGAAAGCCAATTCTTTAGATTTTTTGTTTTTTTGAAAATAACATCCGGATGATTTTTTAATCTGTGACCTAGAACTTGGTCTTGTTTTAGGAGATACCAGTGTTTTTTAAGTATCTTTTTTATCTCTGAATGTTGTACACTATAGTTAGTGATAAAAGGTATGAATAGATTGTCTAGGTTATTCTCCTCTAAGCTGTGCTTTTTAAGAGGATTTCTTTTTTCTTTGGTTTTTGTGGTCAAAAGTGATTCTCTGTCTATATTGGCCACTTCTTTCTGTGTCCTCTCTATTAGTCTAGGGTCATATCCTTTTTCAATGAATCTGGTACTGAGGATTTCTGATTGTGATTTATAGGTGTCTAAGGAGGAGCAGTTATTTTTTACCTTCATGAACTGACTTTTAGGGATATTTAATTTCCACTGAGCCAGGTGACAACTTTCAAAGTGGACATAATTGTTGGCATCAATGTCTTTGAAGTAGGTCTGGGTATGTACCTGTTTATTTATTATTTCTACTTCAATGTCTAAGAAGTGAATTTTATGACTACTGTAATCGTGTGTGAATGAAATGCCCATGTTGTTGGTATTGATGTCTATCATAAAGGATTCAAGAAGCTCTATGTCTCCTCTCCATATTATAAAAATGTCATCTATGTATCTGCAATAGTGCACAAGGTTCGCCCCCCCCCATGGGCCATTATAGATATTTTGTTCTTCAAACTGACCCATGAAAAGATTAGCATAACTGGGGGCGAACCTTGTGCCCATTGCAGTACCCTTTATTTGCAGGTAGATTTCTTCATTGAACATGAAACTGTTGTTGTTTAAAATAAAGTGGATACAATCCAATATAAATTTATTTTGACTTATGGGTAAATTTTCATCTTTATCTAGATATGCTTTAATAGCTGATAGACCAATGTTGTGTGCAATGTTGGTGTACAGTGAGTTGACGTCACATGTCACAAGGATGTAATTCTCGTGCCAAGTAAGATTTTTGATATAATTTAAAAAATGGGTAGAGTCCTTTAGGTATGATGGTAAATCTACGACAAATTTTTGTAAAAAGAAGTCAACATATTGTGAGACATTGGACGAAATGGATTCAATCACTGAAATAATAGGACGGCCTGGAGGGTTTGTGAGATTTTTATGGATTTTTGGGAGGAAATAAAAGGTAGGAAATTTAGGATGGGTTACAGATAGAAAATCAAATTCGGAATTGCTTATAATTCCTTTAGTTTTGGCCTCTTTTAGAATACTACTCAATTCTTGTTCTTGTTTACTCAGGGGATTCATTTTGAGTCTTTTGTATGTTGATGTATCGTGTAGAAATCTGTTTGATTCCTCTATATAATAACTGGTGTCCATTATTACAATGCCCCCCCCCCCTTTGTCAGCTGGTTTTACGGTTATGTCTATTATTTTTCAAATTATTAATAACTGTAATTTCTCCTTTACTGAGATTATTTTTGAAATATTTGTTTTCGTTTATTGAATCTAGATCTTTTTTGATGTTTTGTTCGAAAAGTTTTATATGTTCACTCTTTTCATTTGTTGGAAAAAAATCTGATTTTTTCATCAAATTTGTGTGAACAAAACTATCGTTTGTTGAAAAAGTTTTATTTTGTAAAGGGTTCTTGATGAAATATCTTTTTAGCGTCAATTTTCATATGTATTGATTGATGTTTATCAGAGTCTCGAATTTGTTCAATTTGCAAGAGGGAGCAAAGGATAACCCTTTACTTAGGACCTTTTCTTGTTTATCATCTAGGGTAATTTTACTTATGTTAAAGATACCAGTGTTTTTGGGTTCTATTTTCTGAATGTTTTGTTTAGAGGTTCTTCTCCCTCTTCTACCTCTAGCCTTCTTTTGTTTTGAAAATTTCTTTGTGGTTTTATTGGTTCTATGTCAGAAATATCTTCATCGATAGGGAATCTATTATTGTCCCTAAGAACACTACCCTTGTAGCTGGGACCAAATAACTTTTTGCCTGATTCACCTTCCATCCGTGGGAGCGAAGAAAAGACAACAATATCTCCGTATGAGAGTTTGCTTGTTGAAAAGACGGCGCCTGAACCAGAATGTCGTCCAGATAGGGCACCACTGCAATACCCCAAGACCGGATCACTGCCAATAGGGCACCCAGAACCTTTAAGAAAATTCTGGGAGCTGTGGCAAGGCCAAAAGGAAGAGCCACAAACTGAAAGTGATTGTCCAAGAAAGCGAATCTCAGAAACTTGTGATGATCCTTGTGAATGGGAAGATGAAAGTACGCATCCTTTAAGTCTATGGTTGTCATGAACTGACCTTCTTGGACCAAGGGAAGAATGGAATGAATGGTTTCCATCTTGAAGGATGGTACTCTGAGGAACTTTTTGGGAACCACTAACAGATTGGAGTAGAATCCCAGACCCTATTCCTGAGTTGGAACGGAACTAATACTCCCAGGGCGGAAAGATCCCGACACAATGTAAGAACGCCTCCCTTTATCTGGTCTACAGATAATCTGGAGAGGAGAATCCTGCCTCCGGGAGGAAAAGTCTTGAATTCTAGTTTGTACCCCTGGGATACGATGTCAACCGCCCAGACTTAAGCAAATTGAGAAAGTCTGCTCCCTACTGGATCCATTTCAGGATCGGGGGCTGACCCTTCATGCTGACTTGGAATCAGCTGCGGGTTTCTTAAACTGCTTCCCCTTTTTCCAAGACAGACTAGGATTCCAGGAAGACTTGGATTGTTCTTGCTTGGAGGAGGGAGGGTTTACCTCTAAAGTTACAAAAGGAACGAAAATTTACTCTGATGTCCTTTCTGCTTATTCTTCATGTCCTGAAGAATAAGAAAGGATCCTTTTCCTCCTGTAATATCTGAAATTTCAGCCAATCCAAGGCACAAACAATGTCTTACCTTTGTAGGGGGATCGGCAAGAGCTTGTACTTAGATAAAACATCTGCAGACCAGGACTTCAACCATAAGGCTCTTCGAGCTAGAACCGCAAACCCAGACATTTTTGCTCCCAACTTAATGACTTGTAAAGAA
>NC_069503.1:1162507478-1162509978 GCF_027579735.1 Bombina bombina
ATTTACAACTTGGGGACCTTGTCCCTCAAGGGGTTAAATACACAATTGGATTGGCATTGTTTTTTATAATGTGATCCGGATAAACTGTGCTTTTAGTACTAGAGGTTGTTATAGTATATAAACCTCTGATGCTTCACTATAAGTCTTAGCCCGAGTTTAGTCACACATTAAATAAAATGTATAGCTTAAGGGAGTACTTATAGGTGGGGAACTGTCTATAGAGGTGTACTAGACATCTGTAAATGACCATATTGAGCAGATATCATTTCTGCAATAATATATAGCAGATAACATGATACCTTCTATGACAGATATTTAGATGTTTTGATTTAGGCATTGTGTAACTGTTTTGTTCCGTTTCAGGTTTGTTTATACTGGTTGCTAGGGCAACCGGCGGACCTGCGCATTGAGCTCTGCTGGACGCCGGCGGCACTACCAGTAGTACGTGGTGATGGTGGAGGGTAATGTATAAAAGTTTGCTCTTTAACTTTTGTAATGGTCTGAGGACGGGGCTAACAACCCCAAAACGTCACTTTAAATAAATAAAATGTTATCAAGACCCGGCGAGTGCGCTCCTATTTCTATGATTTATATATATATAGTAGTAGCAGTAACTGCCTAATAAATAGTGTGCTGTGCTTAAATCCAGTGAGTGCTTATTACCTGTCCTTATTGAATATTACGTTAAGCACCCTGGTCTATGTTAGGGTTGGCAAGTGAGAGTGCACTACTTTGGATCCAGTATATATATATATATTTACACACACACACACACATATATATATATTTACACACACATACACACACATATATATATTTACACACACACACACACATATACACACACATATATATATATGTGAAGAGTAGGGAGTAGAGAAAATCACTGTTCAAGGATCTGGTCCCAAATGGCACTTAAAGTTGGTTAACTAAAAAATATATATTTTTTATTTTTTTTAATTTAAACAGCCTCTTATATAAAATAAAAAATGATTTGTGAATATGAATATCACTGAACCGCATATGTGGTTAAAAGAGGGGGTACAGAAATGACAAGATACTTGTTACATATAGTCACTTTGATACATCTGGTGAATTGGTGAATAGTTATATATACATGTATAAGTTACACCATGGCTGGTCAGTCCATAAAAGAATTATGTCAGAACAATGGTAAAGAAATGCACACTAAAGATATCCGGTAGGTATTGCACTCACTAGAACAGACCTCAATCATATGAGGTAAGTTGCCGCCTCTGTAAATGGGAAACTTCCGAAGGTCTGAAGTGGCTGACTTTGTTTAGCCGTGTGTATGTATCCTTCTCCTCTTAGAGTATGGAGTCTGTGTCCTGGTAGGGTTAAAGTTTCTCCCCGATTTCCAGCAGGTTATGCAAGATGAACAACAGAAAAAGAATACATAGTGTAAAAATGTTTAATTATAAATAAAGAAAATAAAAACAGACAAATGGCCACTCACATTAAAAATCCTCAAACATATGAGGCATGAATAAAACATTCAAAGGTGGTCTTTAGAATCTGAACTCTGTTGGTGAAAAACTGCAGGTGATACTTCTCTGTAAGGAGAGAGCGTTTTTTCCAAGCACCAGTTCAGTGTTCAATGATTCCCACAGACAAATTAGTTCTTTTTCAAACTTGCAAATGTGATAGTATATTTCAAAAATCACAGTATCTGGATAAAAGTTATAAAGTTCTCCCAACGGAGTGTGTAATAGTCCCTTACGCGTTTCAAAGGATGTCTTGTTCCTTCTTCTACAGAGGGTTTTCCGGAAGAACCCTCTGAAGAAGAAGGAACAAGACATCCTTTGAAACTCATACTCATAAACACACATACACACATATACTCATACACACACAAACACACTCATATACACACACACATACACACACACATACTCATACACACACAAACACACTCATATACACACACACATACACACACACATATACTCATACACACACACAGACACTCATACACACATACACACACTCATACACATACACTCATACACATACACACACTCATACACATACACTCATACACATACACACACACATAAACTCATACACACACACTCATAAACACACATACACACATATACTCATACACACATATACTCATGCACACACACACATAAACTCATACACACACACTCATAAACACACATACACACATATACTCATACACACACAAACACACTCATATACACACACACATACACACACACATACTCATACACACGCAAACACACTCATATACACACACACATACACACACACATACTCATACACACACATACTCATACTCATATACACACACACATACACACACACACATACACACACACATACTCATACACACACATACTCATACACACACACATACACACACACACTCATACTCATACACACACATACTCATACACACTCATATACACATACACACACATACTCATACACACTCATATACACACACACATAC
>NC_069503.1:1162514978-1162609978 GCF_027579735.1 Bombina bombina
TGTGTTCTCTAGCAGTGACATATCCTCATGTGTTCTCTTCTCTAGTAGTGACATATCCTCATGTGTTCTTTTATCTAGTAGTGACATATCCTCATGTGTTCTCTTCTCTATTAGTGACATATCCTCATGTGTTCTCTTCTCTAGTAGTGACATATCCTCATGTGTTCTCTTCTCTAGTAGTGACATATCCTCATGTGTTCTCTTCTCTAGTAGTGACATATCCTCATGTGTTCTCTTCTCTAGTAGTGACATATCCTCATGTGTTCTCTTCTCTATTAGTGACATATCCTCATGTGTTCTCTTCTCTAGTAGTGACATATCCTCATGTGTTCTCTATTAGTGACATATCCTCATGTGTTCTCTTCTCTAGTAGTGACATATCCTCATGTGTTCTCTTCTCTAGTAGTGACATATCCTCATGTGTTCTCTTCTCTAGTAGTGACATATCCTCATGTGTTCTCTTCTCTAGTAGTGACATATCCTCATGTGTTCTCTTCTCTAGTAGTGACATATCCTCATGTGTTCTCTTCTCTATTAGTGACATATCCTCATGTGTTCTCTTCTCTAGTAGTGACATATCCTCATGTGTTCTCTTCTCTAGTAGTGACATATCCTCATGTGTTCTCTTCTCTAGCAGTGACATATCCTCATGTGTTCTCTTCTCTAGAGTGACATATCCTCATGTGTTCTCTTCTCTAGTAGTGACATATCCTCATGTGTTCTCTTATCTAGTAGTGACATATCCTCATGTGTTCTCTTATCTAGTAGTGACATATCCTCATGTGTTCTCTTCTCTATTAGTGACATATCCTCATGTGTTCTCTTCTCTAGAGTGACATATCCTCATGTGTTCTCTTCTCTAGAGTGACATATCCTCATGTGTTCTCTTCTCTAGAGTGACATATCCTCATGTGTTCTCTAATAGTGACATATCCTCATGTATTCTCTTCTCTAGTAGTGACATATCCTCATGTGTTCTCTTCTCTAGTAGTGACATATCCTCATGTGTTCTCTTCTCTAGTAGTGACATATCCTCATGTGTTCTCTTCTCTATTAGTGACATATCCTCATGTGTTCTCTTCTCTAGTAGTGACATATCCTCATCTGTTCTCTTCTCTAGTAGTGACATATCCTCATGTGTTCTCTTCTCTATTAGTGACATATCCTCATGTGTTCTCTAGTAGTGACATATCCTCATGTGTTCTCTTCTCTATTAGTGACATATCCTCATGTGTTCTCTTCTCTAGTAGTGACATATCCTCATGTGTTCTCTTCTCTAGTAGTTACATATCCTCATGTGTTCTCTTCTCTAGTAGTGACATATCCTCATGTGTTCTCTTCTCTAGCAGTGACATATCCTCATGTGTTCTCTTCTCTAGTAGTGACATATCCTCATGTGTTCTCTTATCTAGTAGTGACATATCCTCATGTGTTCTCTTCTCTATTAGTGACATATCCTCATGTGTTCTCTTCTCTAGTAGTGACATATCCTCATGTGTTCTCTTCTCTAGTAGTGACATATCCTCGTGTGTTCTCTTCTCTAGTAGTGACATATCCTCATGTGTTCTCTTCTCTATTAGTGACATATCCTCATGTGTTCTCTTCTCTAGTAGTGACATATCCTCATGTGTTCTCTTCTCTAGTAGTGACATATCCTCATGTGTTCTCTTCTCTAGCAGTGACATATCCTCATGTGTTCTCTTCTCTAGCAGTGACATATCCTCATGTGTTCTCTTCTCTAGTAGTGACATATCCTTGTGTTCTCTTCTCTAGTAGTGACATATCCTCATGTGTTCTCTAGTAGTGACATATCCTCATGTGTTCTCTTCTCTAGCAGTGACATATCCTCATGTGTTCTCTTCTCTAGTAGTGACATATCCTCATGTGTTCTCTTCTCTATTAGTGACATATCCTCATGTGTTCTCTTCTCTAGTAGTGACATATCCTCATGTGTTCTCTTCTCTAGTAGTGACATATCCTCATGTGTTCTCTTCTTTAGTAGTGACATATCCTCATGTGTTCTCCTCTCTAGTAGTGACATATCCTCATGTGTTCTCTTCTCTATTAGTGACATATCCTCATGTGTTCTCTTCTCTAGCAGTGACATATCCTCATGTGTTCTCCTCTCTAGTAGTGACATATCCTCATGTGTTCTCTTCTCTAGTAGTGACATATCCTCATGTGTTCTCTTCTCTATTAGTGACATATCCTCATGTGTTCTCTTCTCTATTAGTGACATATCCTCATGTGTTCTCTTCTCTAGTAGTGACATATCCTCATCTGTTCTGTTCTCTTCTCTAGTAGTGACATATCCTCATGTGTTCTCTTCTCTATTAGTGACATATCCTCATGTGTTCTCTAGTAGTGACATATCCTCATGTGTTCTCTTCTCTAGTAGTGACATATCCTCATGTGTTCTCTAGTAGTGACATATCCTCATGTGTTCTCTTCTCTAGTAGTGACATATCCTCATGTGTTCTCTTCTCTAGTAGTGACATATCCTCATGTGTTCTCTTCTCTAGCAGTGACATATCCTCATGTGTTCTCTTCTCTAGAGTGACATATCCTCATGTGTTCTCTTCTCTAGAGTGACATATCCTCATGTGTTCTCTTCTCTAGAGTGACATATCCTCATGTGTTCTCTAATAGTGACATATCCTCATGTATTCTCTTCTCTAGTAGTGACATATCCTCATGTGTTCTCTTCTCTAGTAGTGACATATCCTCATGTGTTCTCTTCTCTAGTAGTGACATATCCTCATGTGTTCTTTTATCTAGTAGTGACATATCCTCATGTGTTCTCTTCTCTATTAGTGACATATCCTCATGTGTTCTCTTCTCTAGTAGTGACATATCCTCATGTGTTCTCTTCTCTAGTAGTGACATATCCTCATGTGTTCTCTTCTCTAGTAGTTACATATCCTCATGTGTTCTCTTCTCTAGTAGTGACATATCCTCATGTGTTCTCTTCTCTAGCAGTGACATATCCTCATGTGTTCTCTTCTCTAGTAGTGACATATCCTCATGTGTTCTTTTATCTAGTAGTGACATATCCTCATGTGTTCTCTTCTCTATTAGTGACATATCCTCATGTGTTCTCTTCTCTAGTAGTGACATATCCTCATGTGTTCTCTTCTCTAGCAGTGACATATCCTCATGTGTTCTCTTCTCTAGTAGTGACATATCCTCATGTGTTCTCTTCTCTATTAGTGACATATCCTCATGTGTTCTCTTCTCTAGTAGTGACATATCCTCATGTGTTCTCTTCTCTAGTAGTGACATATCCTCATGTGTTCTCTTCTCTAGTAGTGACATATCCTCATGTGTTCTCCTCTCTAGTAGTGACATATCCTCATGTGTTCTCTTCTCTATTAGTGACATATCCTCATGTGTTCTCTTCTCTATTAGTGACATATCCTCATGTGTTCTCTTCTCTAGTAGTGACATATCCTCATCTGTTCTCTTCTCTAGTAGTGACATATCCTCATGTGTTCTCTTCTCTATTAGTGACATATCCTCATGTGTTCTCTAGTAGTGACATATCCTCATGTGTTCTCTAGTAGTGACATATCCTCATGTGTTCTCTTCTCTATTAGTGACATATCCTCATGTGTTCTCTAGTAGTGACATATCCTCATGTGTTCTCTTCTCTATTAGTGACATATCCTCATGTGTTCTCTAGTAGTGACATATCCTCATGTGTTCTCTTCTCTAGTAGTGACATATCCTCATGTGTTCTCTTCTCTATTAGTGACATATCCTCATGTGTTCTCTAGTAGTGACATATCCTCATGTGTTCTCTTCTCTATTAGTGACATATCCTCATGTGTTCTCTAGTAGTGACATATCCTCATGTGTTCTCTAGTAGTGACATATCCTCATGTGTTCTCTTCTCTAGCAGTGACATATCCTCATGTGTTCTCTATTAGTGACATATCCTCATGTGTTCTCTATTAGTGACATATCCTCATGTGTTCTCTAGTAGTGACATATCCTCATGTGTTCTCTAGTAGTGACATATCCTCATGTGTTCTCTAGTAGTGACATATCCTCATGTGTTCTCTTCTCTAGCAGTGACATATCCTCATGTGTTCTCTTCTCTAGTAGTGACATATCCTCATGTGTTCTCTAGTAGTGACATATCCTCATGTGTTCTCTAGTAGTGACATATCCTCATGTGTTCTCTAGTAGTGACATATCCTCATGTGTTCTCTTCTCTAGTAGTGACATATCCTCATGTGTTCTCTTATCTAGTAGTGACATATCCTCATGTGTTCTCTTCTCTATTAGTGACATATCCTCATGTGTTCTCTTCTCTAGTAGTGACATATCCTCATGTGTTCTCTTCTCTAGTAGTGACATATCCTCATGTGTTCTCTTCTCTATTAGTGACATATCCTCATGTGTTCTCTTCTCTGATTGTGAGTTGTGTTTTAGTTATTCAGGTCACCTACGCAGCAAGCCCAAAATTGTATGAGACCATTTTCACAGTGAGAATTTGGACCTCTGAGCTCTTCCTTTTGTTACTGTATAGACATGAAGAAGCAGCTTTCCTTGAATAAAAATATTTGTATTTACTAGATATTCTTGCCTGTACTTCTCTCTCCAACAGATCGTCTATGGGTCTTGGGGTAATTATGGCACTGGGAGTGTTGTTTGGTGGCTTCCTCATGGTCCTGGCAGCACTCAGCCCGTGTCCTCCTCTGGTGGGAAGCACAGGGGGGATTGTTCTGGTGGTGAGTATTTAGCACCCTCATAATAGTCATTTAGTCCCTGAGTGCTCACGGTCTGTACCTAATAATAATCTATAGCAAGTCCCTGAGTGCTATCTACTGTCCCCTGCTATATAATGCTCTAGAGTAGGCACCTAGAGTATCTACTGTCCCCTGCCATATAGTGCTCTAGAGTAGACACCTACAGTATCTACTGTCCCCTGTCATATAATGCTCTAGAGTAGGCATCTTCAGTACTTACTGTCCCCTGCTATATAATGCTATAGAGTAGGCACCTAGGGTATCTACTGTCTCCTGCTATATAATGCTCTAGAGTAGGCACCTACAGTATCTGCTATCCCCTGCTATATAATGCTCTAGAGTAGGCACCTAGATTTTCTACTGTCCCCTGCTATATAATGCTCTAGAGTAGACACCTACAGTATCTGCTGTCCCCTGCTATATAATGCTCTAGAGTAGGCATCTTCAGTGCTTACTGTCCCCTGCTATATAATGCTCTAGAGTTGGCACCTAGATTATCTACTGTCCCCTGCTATATAATGCTCTAGAGTAGGCACCTAGAGTATCTACTGTCCTCCTCTATATAATGCTCTAGAGTAGGCACCTACAGTATCTGCTGTCCCTTGCTATATAATGCTCTAGAGTGGGGACCTACAATATCTGCTGTCCCCTGCTAGTTAATGCTCTTGAGTAGGCATTTTCAGTACTTAATGTCCCCTGCTATATAATGCTCTAGAGTAGGCACCTACAATATCTGCTGTCCCTTGCTATATAATGCTCTAGAGTGGGCACCTACAATATCTGCTGTCCCCTGCTATTTAATGCTCTTGAGTAGGCATCTTCAGTACTTACTGTCCCCTGCTATATAATGCTCTAGATTAGGCACCTAGAGTATCTACTGTCCCCTGTCATATAATGCTCCAGAGTAGGCACCCACAGTATCTACTGTCCCTTGGTATATAATGCTCTAGAGTAGGCACCTACAGTATCCGCTGTCCCCTGCTATATAATGCTCTAGAGTAGGCATTTTCAGTACTTACTGTCTCCTGCTATATAATGCGCTACAGTAGGCAACTAGATTATCTACTGTCCCCTGCTATATAATGCTCTAGAGTAGGCACCTAGAGTATCTACTGTCCCCTGCATTATCAAGCTCTAGAGTATCTACTGTCCCCTGCTATATAATGCTCTAGAGTATCTACTGTCCCCTGCTATATAATGTTCTAGAGTATCTACTGTCCCATGCTATATAATGCTCTAGATTATCTACTGTCCCATGCTATATAAAGCTCTAGAGTATCTACTGTCCCCTGCTATATAATGCTCTAGAGTATCTACTGTCCCCTGCTATATAATGCTCTAGAGTAGGCACCTAGATTATCTACTGTCCCCTGCTATATAATGCTCTAGAGTAGGCACCTAGAGTATCTACTGTCCTCTGCCATATAATGCTCTAGAGTAGGCATCTTCAGTACTTACTGTCCCTTGCTATATAATGCTCTAGAGTAGGCACCTAGAGTATTTACTGTCCCCTGTCATATAATGCTCCAGAGTAGGCACCCACAGTATCTACTATCCCTTGCTATATAATGCTCTAGAGTAGTCATCTTCAGTACTTACAGTCCCCTGCTATATAATGCTCTAGAGTAGGCACCTAGATTATCTACAGTCCCCTGCTGTATAATGCTCTAGAGTAGGCACCCACAGTATTTGTCTCCTGCTATATAATGCTCTAGAGTAGGTACCTACAGTATCTGCTGTCCCCTGCCATATAATGCTCCAGAGTAGGCACCCACAGTATCTACTGTCCCCTGCTATATAATGCTCTAGAGTAGCCACCTAGATTTTCTACTGTCTCTGCTATATAATGCTCTAGAGCAGACACCTACAGTATCTGCTGTCCCCTGCTATATAATGCTCTAGAGTAGGCATCTTCAGTACTTACTGTCCCCTGCTATATAATGCTCTATAGTAGGCACCTAGAGTATCTACTGTCCCTTGCTATTTAATGCTCTAGAGTAGGCACCTAGAGTATCTACTGTCCCCTGTCATATAATGCTCCAGAGTAGGCACCCACAGTATCTACTATCCCTTGCTATATAATGCTCTAGAGTAGTCATCTTCAGTACTTACAGTCCCCTGCTATATAATGCTCTAGAGTAGGCACCTAGATTATCTACAGTCCCCTGCTGTATAATGCTCTAGAGTAGGCACCCACAGTATCTACTGTCTCCTGCTATATAATGCTCTAGAGTAGGTACCTACAGTATCTGCTGTCCCCTGCTATATAATGCTCTAGAGTAGGCACCTAGAATATCTACTGTCCCCTGCTATATAATGCTCTACAGTAGGCACCTAGATTATCTACTGTCCCCTGCTATATAATGCTCTAGAGTACCTACTGTCCCCTGCCATATAGTGCTCTAGAGTAGTCATCTTCAGTACTTACTGTCCCCTGCCATATAGTGCTCTAGAGTAGGCACCTAGATTATCTACTGTTCCCTGCTATTTAATGCTCTAGAGTATCTACTGTCCCCTGCTATATAATGCTCTAGATTAGGCACCTAGAGTATCTACTGTCCCCTGCCATATAATGCTCAAGAGTATCTACTCTCCCCTGCCATATAGTGCTCTAGAGTAGGCACTGTTAGTATCTACTGTCCCCTGCCATATAATGCTCTAGAGTAGGCACCTAGAGTATCTACTATCCCCTGTTATATAATGCTCTAGAGTAGGCACCCACAGTATCTACTGTCCCCTGCTATATAATGCTGTAGATTATCTACTGTCCCCTGCCATATAATGCTATAGAGTAGGCACCTACAGTATTTGCTGTCCCCTGCTATATAATGCTCTAGAGTGGGCACCTACAGTATCTGCTGTCCCCTGCTATATAATGCTCTAGAGTAGGCATCTTCAGTACTTACTGTCCCCTGCTATATAATGCTCTAGAGTATCTACTGTCCCCTGCTATATAATGCTCTAGAGTAGGCACCTAGAGTATCTACTGTCCCCTGCTATATAATGCTGTAGAGTATCTACTGTCCCCTGCCATATAATGCTCTAGAGTAGGCACCTAGAGTATCTACTGTCCCCTTTTATATAATGCTCTAGAGTAGGCACCCACAGTATCTACTGTCCCCTGCTATATAATGCTGTAGAGTATCTACTGCCCCCTGCTATATAATGCTCTAGAGCAGGCACCTAGACTATCTACTGTTCCCTGCCATATAATGTTCTAGAATATCTACTGTCCCCTGCTATATAATGCTCTAGAGTAGGCACCTAGAGTATCTGCTGTCCCTGCTATATAATGCTCTAGAGTAGGCACCTAGAGTATCTACTGTCCCCTGTCATATAATGTTCTTGTTTAGGCACCTAGAATATCTACTGTACCCTGTCATATAATGCTCTAGAGTAGGCATCTAGAGTATCTACTGTCCCCTGCTATATAATGCTCTAGAGTAGAAACCTAGAGTATCTACTGTCCCCTGTCATATAATGTTCTAAAGTAGGCACCTAGAATATATACTGTCCCCTGCTATATTATTCTCTAGAGTAGGCACCTAGAGTATCTACTGTCTCGTGTCATATAATGCTCTAGAGTAGGCACCTAGAGTATCTACTGTCCCCTGTCATATAATGCTCTAGAATAGGCACCCACAATATCTACTGTCCCTTGCTATATAATGCTCTAGAGTAGGCACCTACAGTATTTGCTGTCCCCTGCTATATAATGCTCTAGAGTGGGCATCTTCAGTACTTACTGTCCCCTGCTATATAATGCTCCAGATTATTCACCTAGAGTATCTACTGTCCCCTGTCATATAATGCTCCAGAGTAGGCACCCACAGTATCTACTGTCTCTTGCTATATAATGCTCTAGAGTAGGCATCTTCAATACTTACTGTCCCCTGCTATATAATGCTCTAGATTAGGCACCTAGAGTTTCTACTGTCCCCTGTCATATAATGCTCCATAGTAGGCACCCACAGTATCTACTTTCCCTTGCTATATAATGCTCTAGAGTAGGCATCTTCAGTACTTGCTGTCCCTTGCTATAAAATGCTCTAGAGTAGGGACCTACAGTATCTGCTGTCCCCTGCTATATAATGCTCTAGAGTAGGCATCTTCAGTACTTACTGTCCCCTGCTATATAATGCTCCAGATTATTCACCTAGAGTATCTACTGTCCCCTGTCATATAATGCTCCAGAGTAGGTACCCACAGTATCTACTGTCTCTTGCTATATAATGCTCTAGAGTAGGCATCTTCAGTACTTACTGTCCCCTGCTATATAATGCTCAAGATTAGGCACCTAGAGTTTCTACTGTCCCCTGTCATATAATGCTCCAGAGTAGGCACCCACAGTATCTACTGTCCCTTGCTATATAATGCTCTAGAGTAGGCATCTTCAGTACTTGCTGTCCCTTGCTATAAAATGCTCTAGAGTAGGGACCTACAGTATCTGCTGTCCCCTGCTATATAATGCTCTAGAGTAGGCATCTTCAGTACTTACTGTCCCCTGCTATATAATGCTCTAGAGTAGGCACCTAGATTATCTACTGTCCCCTGCTATATAATGCTCTAGAGTAGGCACCTAGATTATCTACTGTCCCCTGCTATATAATGCTCTAGAGTAGGCACCTAGATTATCTACTGTCCCCTGCTATATAATGCTCTAGAGTATCTACTGTCCCCTGCTATATAATGCTATAGAGTAGACACCTAGAGTATCTACTGTCCCCTGCTATATAATTCTCTAGAGTAGGCACCTAGAGTATCTACTGTCCCCTGCTATATAATGCTCTAGAGTAGGCACCTAGATTATCTACTGTCCCCTGCTATATAATGCTCTAGAGTAGGCACCTAGATTATCTACTGTCCCCTGCTATATAATGCTCTAGAGTAGGCACCTAGAATATCTACTGTCCCCTGCTATATAATGCTCTAGAGTATCTACTGTCCCCTGCTATATAATGCTATAGAGTAGACACCTAGAGTATCTACTGTCCCCTGCTATATAATTCTCTAGAGTAGGCACCTAGAGTATCTACTGTCCCCTGATATATAATGCTCTAGAGTAGGCACCTAGATTATCTACTGTCCCCTGCTATATAATGCTCTAGAGTAGGCACCTAGATTATCTACTGTCCCCTGCTATATAATGCTCTAGAGTAGGCACCTAGAATATCTACTGTCCCCTGCTATATAATGCTCTAGAGTTTCTACTGTCCCCTGCTATATAATGCTATAGAGTAGACACCTAGAGTATCTACTGTCCCCTGCTATATAATTCTCTAGAGTAGGCACCTAGAGTATCTACTGTCCCCTTCTATATAATGCTCTAGAGTATCTACTGTCCCCTGCCATATAATGCTCTACATTAGGCACCTAGATTATCTGCTGTCCCCTGCTATATAATGCTCTAGAATGGGCACCTACAGTATCTGCTGTCCCCTGCTATATAATTCTCTAGAGTAGGCATCTTCAGTACTTACTGTCCCCTGCTATATAATGCTCTAGATTATTCACCTAGAATATCTACTGTCCCCTGCTATATAATGCTCTAGAGTAGGCACCTAGATTATCTACTGTCCCCTGCTATATAATGCTCTAGAGTAGGCACCTAGATTATCTACTGTCCCCTGCTATATAATGCTATAGAGTATCTACTGTCCCTTGCTATATAATGCTCTAGAGTATCTACTGTCCCCTGCTATATAATGCTCTAGAGTAGGCACCTAGAGTATCTACTGTACCCTGATATATAATGCTCTAGAGTAGTCACCTAGAGTATCTACTGTCCCCTGATATATAATGCTCTAGAGTAGGCACCTACAGTATCTGCTGTCCCCTGCTATATAATGCTCTAGAGTGGGCACCTACAGTATCTGCTGTCCCCTGCTATATAATGATCTAGAGTAGGCATCATCAGTACTTACTGTCCCCTGCTATATAATGCTCTAGATTATTCACCTAGAGTATCTACTGTCCTCTGCTATATAATGCTCTAGAGTATCTACTGTCCCTTGCTCTATAATGCTCTACGGTAGGCACCTAGAGTATCTACTGTCCCCTGTCATATAATGCTCCAGAGTAGGCACCCACAGTATCTGCTGTCCCCTGCTATATAATGCTCTAGAGTAGGCACCTAGAGTATCTACTGTCCCCTGCCATATAATGCTCTAGAGTAGGCACCTAGAGTATCTACTGTCCTCTGTTATATAATGCTCTAGAGTAGGCACCTACAATATCTACTGTCCCCTGCTATATAATGCTCTAGAGTAGGCACCTAGAGTATCTACTGTCCCCTGCCATATAGTGCTCTAGAGTAGGCATCTTCAGTACTTACCCCTGCTATATAATGCTCTAGAGTAGGCACCTAGAGTATCTACTGTCCCCTGTCATATAATGCTCCAGAGTAGGCACCCACAGTATCTACTGTCCCTTGTTATATAATGCTCTAGAGTAGTCATCTTCAGTACTTACCCCTGCTATATAATGTCCTAGAGTAGGCACCTAGAGTATCTACTGTCCCCTGCCATATAATGATCTAGAGTATCTACTGTTCCCTGCTATATAATGCTCTAGATTAGGCACCTGGAGTATCTACTGTCCCCTGCTATATAATGCTCTAGATTAGGCACCTAGAGTATCTACTGTCCCCTGCCATATAATGCTCTAGAGTAGGCACCTAGAGTATCTACTGTCCCCTGCCATATAATGTTCTAGAGTATCTACTGTCCCCTGCTATATAATGCTCTAGAGTAGGCACCTAGAGTATCTACTGTCCCCTGCCATATAATGCTCTAGAGTAGGCACCTAGAGTATCTACTTTCCCCTGCCATATAATGCTCTAGAGTATCTACTGTCCCCTGCTATATAATGCTCTAGAGTAGGCACCTAGATTATCTACTGTCCGCTGTCATAAAATGCTCTAGAGTAGGCATCTAGAGTATCTACTGTCCCCTGCTTTATAATTCTCTACTGTAAGAACCTAGGGTATCTACTGTCCCCTGCTATATAATGCTCTAGATTAGGCACCTAGAGTATCTACTGTCCCCTGCCATATAATGCTCTAAAATATCTACTGTTCCCTGCTATTTAATGCTCTAGAGTAGGCACCTAGAGTATCTACTGTCCCCTGCTTTATAATGCTCTACTGTAAGAACCTAGAGTATCTACTGTCCCCTGGCATATAATGCTCTAGAGTAGGCATCTTCAGTACTTACTGACCCCTGCTATATAATGCCCTAGAGTAGGCACCTAGAGTATCTACTGTCCCCTGCCATATAATGCTCTAGAGTATCCACTGTTCCCTGCTATATAATGCTCTAGAATAGTCACCTAGAGTATCTACTGTCCCCTACTATATAATGCTCTAGAGTAGTAACCTAGAGTATCTTCTGTCCCCTGCTATATAGTGCTCTAGAATAGGAACCTAGAGTATCTATTGTCCCCTGCTATATAACACTCTAGAGTAGGCACCTAGAGTATCTACTGTCCTCTGCTTTATAATGCTCTACAGTAAGAACCTGGAGTATCTACTGTCCCCTGCTTTATAATGCTCTACTGTAAGAACCTAGAGTATCTACTGTCCCCTGCTTTATAATGCTCTACTGTAAGAACCTAGAGTATTTACTGTCCCCTGCCATATAATGCTCTAGAGTAGGCAACTAGAGTATCTACTGTCCCCTGCTATATAATGCTCTATATTAGGCACCTAGAGTATCTTCTGTCCCCACCATATAATGCTCTAGAGTAGGCACCTAGAATATCTACTGTCCCCTGCTATATAATGCTCTAGAGTAGGCACCTAGAATATCTACTGTCCCCTGCTTTATAATGCTCTACAGTAAGAACCTAGGGTATCTACTGTCCCCTGCTATATAATGGTCTAGAGTAGGCACCTAGAGTATCTACTGTCTCCTGATATATAATGCTCTAGAGTAGGCACCTAGAGTATCTACTGTTCGCTGTCATATAATGCTCTAGAGTAGGCATCTAGAGTATCTACTGTCCACTGTCATATAATGTTCTTGATTAGGCACCTAGAATATCTACTGTCCCCTGTCATATAATGCCCTAGAGTAGACACCTAGAGTATCCACTGCCCCCTGCTATATATTGCTCTAGTGTAGGAACCTAGAGTATCTACGGTCCCCTGCTATATAATGCTCTATATTAGGAACCTAGAGTATCTACTGTCCCCTGGCATATAGTGCTCTAGAGTAGGCATCTTCAGTACTTACTGACCCCTGCTATATAATGCCCTAGAGTAGGCACCTAGGGTATCTACTGTCCCCTCATATATAATGCTCTAGAGTAGGCATCTAGAGTATCTACTGTCCGCTGTCATATAATGCTCTAGAGTAGGCACCTAGAGTATCTACTGTTCGCTGTCATATAATGCTCTAGAGTAGGCATCTAGAGTATCTACTGTCCACTGTCATATAATGTTCTTGAGTAGGCACCTAGAATATCTACTGTCCCCTGTCATATAATGCCCTAGAGTAGACACCTAGAGTATCTACTGCCCCCTGATATATATTGCTCTAGTGTAGGAACCTAGAGTATCTACTGTCCCCTGCTATATAATGCTCTAGAATAGTCACATAGAGTATCTATTGTCCCCTACTATATAATGCTCTAGAGTAGGAACCTAGAGTATCTTCTGTCCCCTGCTATATAATGCTCTAGAATAGTAACCTAGAGTATCTACTGTCCCCTGCTATATAACGCTCTAGAGTAGGAACATACAGTATCTACTATCCCCTGCTATATAATGCTCTAGAGTAGGCACCTAGAATATCTACTGTCCCCTGCTTTATAATGCTCTACAGTAAGAACCTAGGGTATCTACTGTCCCCTGCTATATAATGCTCTAGAGTAGGCACCTAGAGTATCTACTGTCCCCTGCTATATAATGCTCTAGAGTAGGCACCTAGAGTATCTACTGTCCCCTGCTATATAATGCTCTAGAGTAGGCACCTAGAGTATCTACTGTCTCCTGATATATAATGCTCTAGAGTAGGCACCTAGAGTATCTACTGTCTCCTGATATATAATGCTCTAGAGTAGGCACCTAGAGTATCTACTGTTCGCTGTCATATAATGCTCTAGAGTAGGCATCTAGAGTATCTACTGTCCACTGTCATATAATGTTCTTGATTAGGCACCTAGAATATCTACTGTCCCCTGTCATATAATGCCCTAGAGTAGACACCTAGAGTATCCACTGCCCCCTGCTATATATTGCTCTAGTGTAGGAACCTAGAGTATCTACTGTCCCCTGCTATATAATGCTCTATATTAGGAACCTAGAGTATCTACTGTCCCCTGGCATATAGTGCTCTAGAGTAGGCATCTTCAGTACTTACTGACCCCTGCTATATAATGCTCTAGAGTAGGCACCTAGAGTATCTACTGTCCACTGTCATATAATGTTCTTGATTAGGCACCTAGAATATCTACTGTCCCCTGTCATATAATGCCCTAGAGTAGACACCTAGAGTATCCACTGCCCCCTGCTATATATTGCTCTAGTGTAGGAACCTAGAGTATCTACGGTCCCCTGCTATATAATGCTCTATATTAGGAACCTAGAGTATCTACTGTCCCCTGGCATATAGTGCTCTAGAGTAGGCATCTTCAGTACTTACTGACCCCTGCTATATAATGCCCTAGAGTAGGCACCTAGGGTATCTACTGTCCCCTCATATATAATGCTCTAGAGTAGGCATCTAGAGTATCTACTGTCCGCTGTCATATAATGCTCTAGAGTAGGCACCTAGAGTATCTACTGTTCGCTGTCATATAATGCTCTAGAGTAGGCATCTAGAGTATCTACTGTCCACTGTCATATAATGTTCTTGAGTAGGCACCTAGAATATCTACTGTCCCCTGTCATATAATGCCCTAGAGTAGACACCTAGAGTATCTACTGCCCCCTGATATATATTGCTCTAGTGTAGGAACCTAGAGTATCTACTGTCCCCTGCTATATAATGCTCTAGAATAGTCACATAGAGTATCTATTGTCCCCTACTATATAATGCTCTAGAGTAGGAACCTAGAGTATCTTCTGTCCCCTGCTATATAATGCTCTAGAATAGTAACCTAGAGTATCTACTGTCCCCTGCTATATAACGCTCTAGAGTAGGAACATACAGTATCTACTATCCCCTGCTATATAATGCTCTAGAGTAGGCACCTAGAATATCTACTGTCCCCTGCTTTATAATGCTCTACAGTAAGAACCTAGGGTATCTACTGTCCCCTGCTATATAATGCTCTAGAGTAGGCACCTAGAGTATCTACTGTCCCCTGCTATATAATGCTCTAGAGTAGGCACCTAGAGTATCTACTGTCCCCTTCTATATAATGCTCTAGAGTAGGCACCTAGAGTATCTACTGTCTCCTGATATATAATGCTCTAGAGTAGGCACCTAGAGTATCTACTGTCTCCTGATATATAATGCTCTAGAGTAGGCACCTAGAGTATCTACTGTTCGCTGTCATATAATGCTCTAGAGTAGGCATCTAGAGTATCTACTGTCCACTGTCATATAATGTTCTTGATTAGGCACCTAGAATATCTACTGTCCCCTGTCATATAATGCCCTAGAGTAGACACCTAGAGTATCCACTGCCCCCTGCTATATATTGCTCTAGTGTAGGAACCTAGAGTATCTACTGTCCCCTGCTATATAATGCTCTATATTAGGAACCTAGAGTATCTACTTTCCCCTGGCATATAGTGCTCTAGAGTAGGCATCTTCAGTACTTACTGACCCCTGCTATATAATGCCCTAGAGTAGGCACCTAGAGTATCTACTGTCTCCTGCCATATAATGCTCTAGAGTATCCACTGTTCCCTGCTATATAATGCTCTAGAATAGTCACCTAGAATATCTACTGTCCCCTGCTTTATAATGCTCTACAGTAAGAACCTAGGGTATCTACTGTCCCCTACTATATAATGCTCTAGAGTAGGAACCTAGAGTATCTTCTGTCCCCTGCTATATAATGCTCTAGAAAAGGAACCTAGAGTATCTACTGTCCCCTACTATATAATGCTCTAGAGTAGGAACCTAGAGTATCTACTGTCCCCTGCTATATAACGCTCTAGAGTAGGCACCTAGAGTATCTACTGTCCTCTGCTTTATAATGCTCTACAGTAAGAACCTAGAGTATCTACTGTCCCCTGCTTTATAATGCTCTACTGTAAGAACCTAGAGTGTTTACTGTCCCCTGCCATATAATGCTCTAGAGTAGGCAACTAGAGTATCTACTGTCCCCTGCTATATAATGCTCTATATTAGGCACCTAGAGTATCTTCTGTCCCCGCCATATAATGCTCTAGAGTAGGCACCTAGAATATCTACTGTCCCCTGCTATATAATGCTCTAGAGTAGGCACCTAGAATATCTACTGTCCCCTGCTTTATAATGCTCTACATTAAGAACCTAGGGTATCTACTGTCCCCTGCTATATAATGCTCTAGAGTAGGCACCTAGAGTATCTACTGTCCCCTGCCATATAGTGCTCTAGAGTATCCACTGTTCCCTGCTATATAATGCTCTAGAATAGTCACCTAGAGTATCTACTGTCCCCTACTATATAATGCTCTAGAGTAGGAACCTAGAGTATCTTCTGTACCCTGCTATATAATGCTCTAGAATAGGAACCTAGAGTATCTACTGTCCCCTCATATATAATGCTCTAGAGTAGGCATCTAGAGTATCTACTGTCCGCTGTCATATAATGCTCTAGAGTAGGCACCTAGAGTATCTACTGTTCGCTGTCATATAATGCTCTAGAGTAGGCACCTAGAGTATCTACTGTCTACTGTCATATAATGTTCTTGAGTAGGCACCTAGAATATCTACTGTCCCCTGTCATATAATGCCCTAGAGTAGACACCTAGAGTATCTACTGCCCCCTGATATATATTGCTCTAGTGTAGGAACCTAGAGTATCTACTGTCCCCTGCTATATAATGCTCTAGAATAGTCACATGGAGTATCTACTGTCCCCTACTATATAATGCTCTAGAGTAGGAACCTAGAGTATCTTCTGTCCCCTGCTATATAATGCTCTAGAATAGGAACCTAGAGTATCTACTGTCCCCTGCTATATAACGCTCTAGAATAGGAACCTAGAGTATCTACTGTCCCCTGCTATATAATGCTCTAGAATAGGAACCTAGAGTATCTACTGTCCCCTGCTATACAGGTGAAACTCAAAAAATTTGAATATTGTGCAAAAGTTCATGTATTTCACTAATGCAACTTAAAAGGTGAAACTAATATATGAGATAGACTCATTGCATGCAAAGCAAGATAGTTCAAGTCGTGATTTGTCATAATTGTGATGATTATGGCTTACGGCTCATGAAAACCCCAAATCCACAATCTCAGAAAATTAGAATATTGTGAAAAGGTGCAATATTCTAGGCTCAAAGTGTCCCACTCTAATTAGTTAATTAAGCCATAACACCTACAAAGGGTTCCTGAGCCTTTAAATGGTCTCTCAGTCTGGTTCAGTAGGAATCCCAATCATGGGAAAGACTTCTGACCTGACAGTTGTGCAGAAAACCATCATTGACACCCTCCATAAGATCAGGGTGCCAGGAATCAGACTGAGACGAGAAGTGCAAAAATAATCACAACTTTATTAATAGCAAAAAATAATAAAAAGTCCACAAGTCAAATAACAAGGTCAAGAGCGTAGACAGGATTAACCCGTCGGAGTATTTGAGAAAGGACCAACATAACGGGGAGCCAATTTATTGAAAGGCAAATGAAGGTTCAAGTTGCGGGAGGACAGCCAAACTCTCTCACCAACCTGGTAGGTAAGTGCGGGCAGACGCCTACAATCAGCCTGGAACTTTTGGCGCTGCATAGAACGATGAAGGCAATCCTGAATCTGCACCCACATGGAACGGAGTTGCCGGAGATGCTCCTCCAAAGCCGGAATACCCTGAGACATGAATGAATCGGACAACAAGGATGGTTGAAACCCATAATTCGCCATGAACGGGGATAACTTGGAGGAAGCATTAATAGCACTATTACGAGCAAACTCTGCCCAAGGTAACAGTTCAGACCAATTATTGTGGTGATCTGAGACATAGCAACGGAGGAACTGTTCCAGAGCTTGATTAGACCGTTCCGCAGCCCCATTGGATTGAGGGTGATATGCCGAGGAGAAGGAAAGCTGGATCCCCATTTGAGCACAAAAGGAACGCCAAAATCTGGAGACAAACTGGCTACCCCGGTCCGACACTATCTCCTTGGGTAACCCATGTAAACGAAAGACCTCCCGGGCAAAAATTGAAGCAAGCTCCTGAGCGGTAGGCAGCTTCATCAAGGGAATGCAATGTGACATTTTAGAAAAACTGTCAACCACCATAAGGATAACAGTATTGCCATTGGAAACAGGGAGCTCGACAATGAAGTCCATGGAAAGATGTGTCCAAGGACGCTCACCATTAGCAGTAGGTTAAAGAAGACCCACAGGAAGACGTCGAGGAGTCTTATTCTGTGCACAAACTGAGCAGGAGGCAACATACGCAGCAACATCAGAAAAAAGACCTGGCCACCAGAATTGTCGAGTGACAGACCAAATCATTTGGTTCTTGCCTGGGTGACCTGCGGCTTTAGGATAGTGGTAAGTGTGCAAAAGTTTAGTTCGAAGATTCTCAGGAACAAAACACTTACCACTAGGTTTCTCAGGAAGTGCATTGGTTTGTGCAGCCAGGATCTCCTCCCCCAAGGGAGAAGTCAAATTAGTACGTATGGTAGCCAAAATATGGTCAGGAGATATAACAGGAGTAGGTACAGACTCCTCCTTGGACAGAGGCGAAAATTGTCGAGAGAGGGCATCAGCCCTAACATTCTTACTACCAGGCAGGTAGGAGACCACATAATTAAACCAAGACAAAAATAGCCCCCATCTGGCCTGTCGGGGCGACAAACGTTTTGCTTCAGATAGATAAGTTAAATTCTTGTGGGCAGTAAGAATGAGCACTGGCACGCTAGTACCCTCGAGAAGATGCCTCCATTCCTTTAGTGCAAAAATTATGGCCAGTAATTCCCTGTAGCCAATTTCATAATTGCACTCCGCTGGAGACAATTTCTTACAGAAGAAACCACACGGATGCAAGGAACCGTCAGGCGTAGGACATTGAGACAAGAGGGCACTCACTCCAGTCTCAGGCGCATCGACCTCAAGAACAAAAGGCAGGACAGGGTTAGGATGAGCCAGAACTGGAGCGGCAGCAAAGGCATTCTTAAGACTATCAAAGGCCTTAATGGGTCATGTCTGTGATAGGTTTGACCAAGGAAGAAAAGTTTTTAATAAACTTTCTATAGTAATTGGTGAACCCCAAAAAACGTTGAATAGACCGAAGACCATCTGGGCGAGGCCACTGCAGAACTGCTGATAACTTGTAAGGATCCATGGAGAACCCTGCAACGGAGATAACATAACCTAGGAAGGTTACTTGAGTTTGATGGAACTCACATTTCTCGACTTTACTAAACAGGCCGTCTCTGAAGAACCCGAGTAACATCAGAATGATGAGCCTCAAGTGTGGGTGAGTGTATGAGGATGTCGTCTAAGTACACCACAACACACTGTTGCAACATATCTCGTAGGACATCATTAATAAATTCCTGAAAAACAACAGGAGCATTACATAGACCAAAGGGCATTACAAGATACTCATAATGCCCGCTCCTGGTGTTAAATGCTGTTTTCCATTCGTGGCCCTCCTTAATCCTAACGAGATTGTACGCTCCTCTCAAATCAAGTTTAGTAAAGACCGTAGCTCCCTTGAGGCGGTCAAAGAGTTCCGTAATAAGCGGAATAGGGTAAGCATTCTTAATGGTAAGACGATTAAGACCCCTATAATCGATACATGGTTTTAACTCGCCATCCTTTTTCTTCACAAAGAAGAAGCCAGCCCCTGCAGGAGAGAAGGATTTGCGGATGATCCCCTGCGACAGAGCATCGGCAACATACTCCTCCATAGCACAATTCTATGCAACAGACAGAGGGTACACCTGGCCCCGAGGAGGAATGGCTCCGGGTTAAAGGTCTATGGCACAATCGTAAGACCGGTGAGGAGGCAACGTACCGGCACGCACCTTGTCAAACACGTCTAGGAACTCTTGGTACTCCTCTGGCAATTGAGATACCGAAAAAGTGCACAAGACTTTAACTGGTTTCCGAAGACAAGTGGAAATACATTTCGGGGACCACAACAAAATTTCAGACCTACGCCAGTCGAGACTGGGATTTTGCTTTTGGAGCCTGGGATAACCCAGAACAACCGGAATATGCGGAGAGTTTATCTCCTGGAACTGTAGGGTTTCAAAATGGAGAGCCCCAACAGCCATGGACAACGGAGCCGTTTCATGAGTAGCGAGTACGGGCTGAAGGGGCCTGCCATCCATGGCCTCAATAGCAAGTGTAACGGACCGAGGCAAAACAGGAATGGAGTGCTTTGATACAAAAGCACTGCCAATGAAATAGCCCGCAGCACCGGAGTCAACAAGAGCCTGAGTGACTATAGAGGAGTCCACCCAGGAAAGGACAACCGTGACCAAAGGTTTCTCCTTAAGCGGTTCCGGGGACGAGGATAAACCACCCAAGGTCTGCCCCCGACAGGACCTTAGGTGTGAGCGTTTCCCGGTCGTGTAGGACAAGACTTCAAAAGGTGGCCCTGTAACCCACAATAGAGGCAGAGCCCCTCCTCCTAAAGGCCCTCTCCGCCGCGGAGAGACGCGTGAATCCCAGCTGCATCAGCTCAGCAGTACCTGGTGACTCGGGACCAGGAGGCATGGGAGGAGAGGGAGGCATGGGTAGGAACGAACACGTAGGAGACAACAGAACAGGAGGCTTCCGCAAGCGCTCCTTGAAAGAGGGCCTCTTTCTGAGTCTGATGTCAATTAGGATAAAAAAAGACACCAATGCCTCGAGATCCCTCTGGTAAATCTCTGACAGCAACTTCATCTTTAATCGCATCAGAGAGCCCATGAAAGAAGGCGGCAACAAGGGCTTCATTGTTCCAACCTACCTCTGCAGGAGGCGTACGGAACTCAATAGCATACTGAGCAACAGATCTTTTACCTTGCTGAATGGACATGAGTCGTATAGCAGCAGAGGAGGAGCGAGCCGGAACATCAAATACCCTTAGAAAGGAGGCCACAAATTCAGGGTAATTTGAAATCACAGGTTTATTAGTCTCCCACAAGGGATTAGCCCAGGCAAGAGCTGTGTCAGAGAGTAACGAGATGAGAAATCCCACCTTAGCTCTGTCAGAGGGAAACGCCTGAGGTAACATCTCAAAGAAAATGCCCACCTGGTTCAAAAACCCTCTGCACTGAATAGGATCGCTTCCATATCGCTGAGGTAGAGGTGCAGAACCGGACATGCTCCTGGTAGGCATAGGTGCAGCAGCGGAAACAGGAGCAGCCATAACTTGCGGGACACTTTGGTCCAAATGTGCAGTGCGAGTCAGCAGGGTTTGCAGGGCTAGTGCAAATTGATCCAAGCGGTGATCCTGTTCATCCATCCTGGAAATGATGGCAGGTAAAGGTGGATTATTTGTAGATAGAGTCTTGATCCCAACAGGGATCAGGACTGGAAAGTGTGCACTTTTACAGCACTTCCGTCCCTGAATTAGATAAATTGTGAACTCACAGTTGGGACCAAAGAATTCTAATTGGAAAAATTAAAACATAACTTTTATTTCAACAACGGTTATATAAAATCATGTGTGTGTGCACTTTAAAAACACATAGGAACTCGATTGGAAATACTAATTACTTAGGGGTTAAGCTACCTAATTGTAAAAATATTATTAAAGGCGCCTCATTGGGGGTCCACTGACATACTGTGGATGAAGTGGGCAGAAAATACTGACAGTTGGATCAGTGGATGTTATTGGTTATACTTTGACACTTTTCACAAAGCAGCATGGATATTAGATTGTAATGACTAATATACCAATAGGATGTCAGAATATATCGAATCTAAGACTGCTGGTCTTTATTAGGTCTTTGTTGAGTGTACCTTTAATATAAAGTCCTGGGGGTGCCAGAATAGTTGTCTTTTGTATTCTTGGTAGTAATTTTCAGAGTGTTCACGTTATTGTAAAGCACTAAATTGCGTGAGTTTGAACTTTAGTATATATTCTGGTTTGATGGATATGTATAATTTTAAGTTTAGTAGCTGGTTTGAGCAAACTTCCAGCCTTATTTAGCCTTATTGGAATATGCCAATCCACGGGTGTCTGGCAATCAAGCCTTATTGTGGCATAGAGATACAATTTTAGATTGCGTGTTATTTATTAATTCATTAATTGTACTTCAAAAAGTATGTATTCATTATGTTAACACGTTCTGTTATTAAACATAAATTGGATTTGAGAGTCTAACAGTATGGGGGGTACCGTGATTAACACTGAATAGAGTTCTATTTTAGCATGCTTTGCTTATGATATAAAATGTACTGAATTAATTCACAAGCTTGCTCGATTTTGCAAGCATTTGTACCAAGTCACAAGATATTTATAAGAACTGCTATTGTTTAATCCATCGCCACAGAGAATACCCTGTGTAGGTGATGGACAGTTATCAGTCAGATTAGTTCATATGGTGACCATGTATTTGAAACTAGCTAGAGGTTAACAATACATAAAGCCTTGTTTTAACAGTACAGCATCCCATTAATGATTCTGTGTATTCAAACTGGAATAAGACAGAATAACCATCATTGGATTAACTTGTTAAAGACACTTAAATCTCGTCTTATTTTGGCTTTTGGTATTGCAAGTTATAGGCTAGTGTGAGATGGCTATTGTCTTATTTGGGCAATTCAACTGTCATAGTCTACTGCTGTACAGTTTTTTGCGGGCTTTACTTTAAAAATAGCTATCCCCATTTTATTGGTTCACTTGCTTGCTGAAGGTTGGGGGCGCATATAGCATGTACAATATTAATTCAGAGTTTTGCTACCAATATAGCTTGGCCCCAAAACTTGCTGCTAGATTAGAATAATTATCGTTGAGGACATCTAAGTAACGCTTTATTTTGGCTTTCAGTACTTAAGATTACAGGCTGGTGTGCCGTATCTATTGCCTTGTTTAAGCGGTTTGTATGTCACGATTTGTAGCTATATACTTTTTAGCAGGCTTTTTTGATAAAAAAATTTCTATTACACATAATTTACTTAAGCAAGTCTAGATGGCGCCTTATTTTGGCATGCAGTGCTAAAGGAATTCTAAGTAGCGCTTTATTTTGGCTTTCAATATTTGAGATTGAAGGCTGGTATACAGTCTCTATTGCTTTGTTTAAACGATTTATGTGTCAAAGTTTGTGGCCATATGCTTTTTAGCAGGCTTTTTTTCAAATGAACATTCCCATTACATATAGCTTACTAAGCAAATCTAGATAATGCCTTATTTTGGCATGCAGTGCTTAGAGTTGTACAAGTATTAAGTTTGTTAGGAAAGTTCTGTTGCTAGCTCACATCGATAACTGCATATAGCATATAAGAGAGTTGCAGTATTAACTCAGAGCTTAACTGCCGATATAACTTGTCCCCAATTTCACAACTAGGCTAGAGTAACAAATTATAAATATTAAAGTTTTAAGTTAATGCTTTGAGTTCCTATGCCATTTAAAAACTGCAAATTTGGGTATTTTTACACTATACCCCTCCCTGACATGTTTCTCCGATACTATCTCGGCTTTTTCAAAGGTGACGAGCGCCGGCGTCTGTTTTTTTTTATACGGAATGAGTAGAGGCAATTGGTCCATTTCCACCAATCCTGGAGCTCAGAAAGGGAGGTGTGTTAGATTCAAATGATGTCACACATCCGCTATATTATATCAGCCTATCATTATCTATTTCTATAGAGGGTGTGTATCATCACTGTGAATGTCAGGAAAATCCTGACATAACCATTTATGTTTCTTGACGGAATCCAGATCCATATGTACATACATATCTTAATTATTTGCGTAGGTATAATTGATGTGTGTGTCCCCTCGTTATGCCTGTCATTTTTATTATGGTTGTTAGGGTATTATACTGGAATGAACAAAAAGCAATCTGACTACGAGATTCTAGTTCTTGTTACAGTGATGGTATGGCCGCACTGAATTTTGCTGAATTTTGCACATTGGACTGAAATTAATAGCAAGATCAGATATGTTTTAACTGGATATGCTGTATTGCGAGCAAATTATGTGATGAGTGCTTGGTGCTACTGAAGGAGTGGAGAAAAGATGTTTGGGAGGATTATTAGCACCATCAGGATTCATGGCCTTTGCGTAATGTCAGGGTGCCAGGAATCAGACTGAGATGAGAAGTGAAAAAATAATCACACCTTTATTAATGGCAAAAAATAATAAAAAGTCCACAAGTCAAATAACAAGCCAGGAGTCAAAACCAGAGTTGGTAGTCAGACAAGCCGAGTCAGGAGCCAAAGCGAATAGTCAGACGAGCCGGATTCAGTAACAAGGAAACAGCACAGTCAGGAACAAGCCAGGGATCAGGAACCAGGAAGGACGTCAGGCAGCCAGGTAATACACAGGAACTCTCACAAACAGGTCTGAGACAACACAAAGGCAAAGCATACTGAATAGAGGCCCTTTCAAGAAGTGATGACATCACAATTCTGAGACTGCATCCTGTCTCACATGGATGATGCACACCAGTCTGGCCATAAAAGGAAGTGCAGGAAATGAGCAGCATCCCCCACAATGCACCATAGTCAGGAAGAGAGATGAGTAAAATGGCTGCCAGCAGCACATGGCAAACACAAAAGGGAGAAAACCCTGACAGCCTCAAAAGGTAATTCCAAAAGAAGTTGGATTTTCCCAAAGTGCTGTATCAAAGCACATTAATAGAAATTTATGTGGAAGGGAAAAGTGTGGAAGAAAAAGGTTCACAAGCAGCAGGGATGACCGCAGCCTGGAGAGGATTGTCAGGAAAAGGCCATTCAAAAGTGTTAGGGACTTTCACAAGGAATGGACTGAGGCTGGAGTCAGTGCATCAAGACCCGCCACACACAGACGGATCCTGGACATGGGCTTCAAATGTCGTATTCCTCTTGTCAAACCACTCCTGAACAACAAACAACGTCAGAAGCGTCTTACCTGGGCTAAAGAAAAACAGACCTGGTCTGTTTCTCAGTGGTCCAAAGTCCTCTTTTCTGATGAGAGCAAATTTTGCATCTCATTTGGAAACCAAGGACCCAGAGTATGGAGGAAGAATGGAGAGGCACACACTGTAAGATGCTTGAAGTCCAGTGTGAAGTTTCCACAGTCTGTGTTGATTTGGGGAGCCATGTCATCTGCTGGTGTTGGTCCACTGTGCTTCATTAAGTCCAGGGTCAACGCAGCCGTCTACCAGGAGATTTTGGAGCACTTCATGCTTCCTTCTGCAGACGAGCTCTATGGGGATGCTGACTTCATTTTCCAGCAGGACTTGGCACCTGCCCACACTGCCAAAAGCACCAAAACCTGGTTCAATGACCGTGGGATTACTGTGTTTGATTGGCCAGCAAACTCGCCTGACCTGAACCCCATAGAGAATCTATGGGGCCTTGCCAAGAGAAAGATGAGACATGAGACCGAACAATTCAGAAGAGCTGAAGGCCGCTATTAAAGCATCCTGGTCTTCCATAACACCTCAGCAGTGCCACAGGCTGATAGCTTCCATGCCACGCCGCATTGAGGCAGTAATTGCTGCAAAAGGGGCCCAAACCAAGTACTGAGTACATACAGTATGCATGCTTATACTTTTCAGAGGTCCGATATTGTTCTATGTACAATCCTTGTTTTATTGATTGCATGTAATATTCTAATTTTCTGAGATTGTGGATTTGGAGTTTTCATGAGCTGTAAGCCATAATCATCACAATTTTGACAAATCACGACTTGAACTATCTTGCTTTACATGTAATGAGTCTATCTCATATATTAGTTTCACCTTTTACGTTGCATTAGTGAAATAAATGAACTTTTGCACAATATTCTAATTTTTTGAGTTTCACCTGTATAATGATCTAGAGTCGGAACCTAGAGTATCTACTGTTTCCTGCTATATAATGCTATAGAGTAGGCTCACAGTCTGTCACTGACATCTAGCTCTGTATCTTGCCCTCAGGTGCTCTGCTGGTCTTTGTTCCTGGGGGTGTTCTCCTACCTGAAGGTTGTGATTGGTAGCCTGTTGCACGAGGTGGGGCACAGCGCCTTACTGTGGTGCGGAGCGGTTATCCAGGCCGGCTCGCTCATTGGAGCTTTGCTCATGTTTCCTATGGTCAGCGTTTACCACCTGTTCCACAGCAGCACAGACTGTCATGACACCTGCACGCACTGAGCCGCGTACGCCCTGCCAGTCACTTGCTTTCCCCACTCCCTCTCTTCTCTTATCTCAGGAGCTTTTTGTATCAAGAACAAAATAAAACGTTTTTCAATAACTTATTTGTGTGATTTCTGTGTGATATAAAAAAATCAGAGGACAAATGTCTGAAATTGAATATTCATCATAACAAAGCACAAGGTCATGTATTAGCAAGAAAACCAAAATGTTCATTACAGACTCACTGACACTTTACTAACTGTTAAATAACAGGACAAGGAGTTTATTATCTCAGATGATATGAGGTTTGGCAAACAATACAGTACTGTGGTGTGAGTAAGGCCAGTAGAGTGCTTGGTTGTAAAGGTAGATGTATCTTCAGCAGGAATAGTAAGTACTGCAGAGAGTAAGGCCAGTAGAGTGCTTGGTTGTATAGGTAGAGGTATCTACAGCAGGAATAGTAAGTATTGCAGTGAGCAAGGCCAGTAGAGTGCTTGGTTGTATAGGTATCTGCAGCAGGAATAGTAAGTATTGCAGTGAGCAAGGCCAGTAGAGTGCTTGGTTGTATAGGTAGTGGTATCTGCAGCAGGAATAGTAAGTATTGCAGTGAGTAAGGCCAGTAGAGTGCTTGGTTGTATAGGTAGCAGTATCTGCAGCAGGAATAGTAAGTACTGCAGTGAGTAAGGCCAGGAGAGTGCTTGGTTGTATAGGTAGCAGTATCTGCAGCAGGATTAGTAAGTACTGCAGTGAGTAAGGTCAGTAGACTGCTTGGTTGTATAGGTAGAGGTATCTTCAGCAGGAATAGTAAGTATTGCAGTAAGTAAGGCCAGTAGAGTGCTTAGTTGTATAGGTAGCTGTATCTGCAGCAGGAATAGTAAGTACTGCAGTGAGTAAGGCCAGGAGAGTGCTTGGTTGTATAGGTAGCGGTATCTGCAGCAGGAATAGTAAGTATTGCAGTGAGTAAGGTCAGTAGACTGGTTGTATAGGTAGAGGTATCTGCAGCAGGAATAGTAAGTATTGCAGTGAGTAAGGCCAGTATAGTGCTTAGTTGTATAGGTAGCAGTATCTACAGCAGGAATAGTAAGTATTGCAGTGAGTAAGGCCAGTAGAGTGTTTGGTTGTATAGGTAGCTGTATCTGCAGCAGGAATAGTAAGTATTGCAGTGAGTAAGGCCAGTAGAGTGCTTGGTTGTATAGGTAGCAGTATCTGCAGCAGGAATAGTAAGTATTGCAGTGAGCATGGTCAGTAGAGGGCTTGGTTGTATAGGTAGCAGTATCTGCAGCAGGAATAGTAAGTATTGCAGTAAGTAAGGTCAGTAGAGTGCTTGGTTGTATAGGTAGCGGTATCTACAGCAGGAATAGTAAGTACTGCAGTGAGTAAGGCCAGGAGAGTGCTTGGTTGTATAGGTAGCAGTATCTGCAGCAGTAATAGTAAGTATTACAGGGAGTAAGGCCAGGAGAGTGCTTGGTTGTATAGGTAGAGGTAACTGCAGCAGGAATAGTAAGTATTGCAGTGAGTAAGGCCAGTAGAGTGCTTGGTTGTATAGGTAGCGGTATCTACAGCAGGAATAGTAAGTACTGCAGTGAGTAAGGCCAGGAGAGTGCTTGGTTGTATAGGTATCTGCAGCAGGAATAGTAAGTATTACAGTGAGTAAGGTCAGTAGAGTGCTTGGTTGTATAGGTAGAGGTATCTGCAGCAGGAATAGTAAGTATTACAGGGAGTAAGGCCAGTAGAGTGCTTGGTTGTATAGGTAGCAGTATCTGCAGCAGGAATAGTAAGTATTGCAGTAAGTAAGGTCAGTAGAGTGCTTGGTTGTATAGGTAGAGGTATCTGTAGCAGGAATAGTAAGTATTACAGGGAGTAAGGCCAGGAGAGTGCTTGGTTGTATAGGTAGAGGTAACTGCAGCAGGAATAGTAAGTATTGCAGTGAGTAAGGCCAGTAGAGTGCTTGGTTGTATAGGTAGCGGTATCTACAGCAGGAATAGTAAGTACTGCAGTGAGTAAGGCCAGGAGAGTGCTTGGTTGTATAGGTAGCAGTATCTGCAGCAGGAATAGTAAGTATTGCAGTAAGTAAGGCCAGGAGAGTGCTTGGTTGTATAGGTAGCGGTATCTGCAGCAGGAATAGTAAGTATTGCAGTGAGTAAGGTCAGTAGACTGGTTGTATAGGTAGCGGTATCTGCAGCAGGAATAGTAAGTATTACAGTGAGTAAGGTCAGTAGACTGGTTGTATAGGTAGCAGTATCTGCAGCAGGAATAGTAAGTATTACAGTGAGAAAGGCCAGTAGAGTGCTTGGTTGTATAGGTAGCAGTATCTGCAGCAGTAATAGTAAGTATTACAGGGAGTAAGGCCAGGAGAGTGCTTGGTTGTATAGGTAGAGGTAACTGCAGCAGGAATAGTAAGTATTGCAGTGAGTAAGGCCAGTAGAGTGCTTGGTTGTATAGGTAGCGGTATCTACAGCAGGAATAGTAAGTACTGCAGTGAGTAAGGCCAGTAGAGTGCTTGGTTGTATAGGTATCTGCAGCAGGAATAGTAAGTATTACAGTGAGTAAGGTCAGTAGAGTGCTTGGTTGTATAGGTAGAGGTATCTGCAGCAGGAATAGTAAGTATTACAGGGAGTAAGGCCAGTAGAGTGCTTGGTTGTATAGGTAGCAGTATCTGCAGCAGGAATAGTAAGTATTGCAGTAAGTAAGGTCAGTAGAGTGCTTGGTTGTATAGGTAGAGGTATCTGTAGCAGGAATAGTAAGTATTACAGGGAGTAAGGCCAGGAGAGTGCTTGGTTGTATAGGTAGAGGTAACTGCAGCAGGAATAGTAAGTATTGCAGTGAGTAAGGCCAGTAGAGTGCTTGGTTGTATAGGTAGCGGTATCTACAGCAGGAATAGTAAGTACTGCAGTGAGTAAGGCCAGGAGAGTGCTTGGTTGTATAGGTAGCAGTATCTGCAGCAGGAATAGTAAGTATTGCAGTAAGTAAGGTCAGTAGAGTGCTTGGTTGTATAGGTAGAGGTATCTGCAGCAAGAATAGTAAGTATTGCAGTGAGCAAGGCCAGTAGAGTGCTTGGTTGTATAGGTAGCGGTATCTGCAGCAGGAATAGTAAGTATTGCAGTAAGTAAGGTCAGTAGAGTGCTTGGTTGTATAGGTAGAGGTATCTGCAGCAGGAATAGTAAGTATTGCAGTGAGTAAGGCCAGTATAGTGCTTGGTTGTATAGGTAGTGTTATCTGCAGCAGGAATAGTAAGTATTGCAGTGAGTAAGGCCAATAGAGTGCTTGGTTGTATAGGTAGCGGTATCTGCAGCAGGAATAATAAGTATTGCAGCTAGTAAGCATAAGGATATCCTACATTCTAATTTATGCCTGGGATGTATGTATGTATGTATTGGGTTCTTGTAAAGCACGGCTAATCACCTGTAAGGGTCTCAAGGCGCTGCTCATGTTATCGACCACTGAAGGATGAAAGGCTGAGTGGACCTCGCTGGGGATCGAACCTGCAACCCTTGGGTTGCTACAGAGCTCAGCCACAGTGCCTTAGCATGCTGAGCTATCTGTGTGGCCTAAGCATAAGACTATCCTACATACTAATTTATCTCTGGGATAAGCATAAGACTATCCTACATACTAATTTATGTCTGGGATAAGCAGAAGACTATCTTACATACTAATTAATGCCTAAGATAAGCATAAGGCTATCCCATTTTCCCCTTAGAGAGCTGCTGTTTGACAGAGGGTAATTTTTGTAGTATGGGGTAGTGGCACAATTACACCCAGTGGGAGTTAATCATAGGCCTGCCTCAGTTGTCACGGGGACCAATATCTAGCCTCCTCCTGTTTTATTATCGTTATACTCCATATACATAGATTCTCTGTCACGCATACTGGATTGGCTGTCTACTGGGAGCAGTATTGTTTTACAAATTGTAAGTATAGGGTTTATTTATGTCGGCACTCATTCAGCTAGGTACTCTTGTGATTGTACATCGTAGCCAGGGAATTATTGTGACAGGCATTTTTTATTATAAATTCTGTATGGGAAATCGAACTGCAGGAACCTTATATTCTTCAATTAGGTTGGTGCTTGTCAACTTTTTACAGTGTTTTATGTGTTTGTTGCACTGTTCTGTAGTTTTTATTCCATGTGTGTTGACTTGTTTGTTTGCCTTGTGTGTTTAGCGCTTTTCAGCTTTCTTTGTGTGCACATGCATTTAGCCCTGTCTGGTTTGTGTGCCTCTGCTGTTTTTGAGCATTTGGGGCAGATGTCCAGTTGTTCTCCGTGGCCTCTCCACAAGGTTCTCATCAGGTTCTCAAATCTCTGAGCTTGGCGATTGTTTGCTTAGTATTTTGACAAAGGTTTTTGCTGATTCTGTTATTGATGCCTTCCTTTGCTCCTGTAAACCTGTGTCAAGGAAGATTTTTCAAAGGCCTTTATTTCTTGGTGTGTGAAGCATGGTTTTAGCTGGTACTCTTTTACAAATTGCTTGAATCTTCACGGCGGTTTGGATAAGGGTTTGTCTACCAGTTTTTTGAAAGGCCAGTTTTCGTTTCTTTTTATTATAATCAGTTATTATTATCAGTTATTTGTGGAGTGCCAACAGATTCCGCAGTGCTTTAAACAAAGATATGAAATGAGAGTTAAGATTTTATAGGGAACAAGTGGGTAGAGGGCCTTGCCATGATTTGCACTGTTGTAAATCGGCTTTCATGAAGGTGATCTCCTAACAGTTGGGATTGTAGCCTTACATGCTAAGGAGTTCAAGGGGATAACTATGGAGGAGAGGAACTGATGTTGGAAAAGGTTAGTGTATATTGTATGCATCCCTGAACACTTGTCTTTAAAGAGCTGTTGAAACTTTAAAAACTAGAGAAGAGTCTTTTAAAGCAAACAGTTCCACAAAATAAAGGCCAGTCTGGAGAAGTCCTTTAGATGGGAATGTGA
This sequence comes from Bombina bombina, assembly GCF_027579735.1. NCBI lineage: Eukaryota > Metazoa > Chordata > Amphibia > Anura > Bombinatoridae > Bombina > Bombina bombina. The sequence goes on from NC_069503.1 coordinate 1,162,546,026, forward strand.
GGAGGTCATGAGCAGAACGGGAGAGATATTCGCTGGAGACAAGGTCTGAAATATAGGGGGGGACAGTGCCATAGAATGTCAGAGTCAGAAAATTTCTTGAGACTATAGGAAGTCAGTGAAGGAACTGGCAAAGAGGTGCAGCAGAAGAACCTGTAAGGAAGATGAGCCTGGCAGAGGCATTCGTTTTCGATTTTAAAGGTGATAGACGAAAACTAGAGAGGCCAGAGAGGATGGAGTTGCAATAGTCAAGGCGGGAAATGATGAGTGGATTAAGATTTTAGTTGTGTCTTGCATAAGGATGCAAAACATTTTGTAGGTGTTTAGATTATTCGTCCTGATGTTCTTAGTTTTGTTCCAGCTTTAGTCAGGATTAAGCCCATGGTAAAACCAGTGTATCCTCTTCTGGTTCTAAGAATCTTGCGGGTTGTTCTTTTTTGAGCATATGCTTTATTTGGATTCTCAGCATTTTTCTTGGAAGGTTTTGTTCTTTTAGCAACTCCTGCTGTTAGAAGTATTTTTTGTATTTTCTGCTCTTTTCTGTGGACCTCCTTATCTTGTTTTCCATCAGGATAAGGCGGTTTTGAGAGCTAGTGATTTCTTGCCTTTAGTGATATTTTTAGGCAATTCTTCTCGTGAGTTTGTTGTTCATTGTTTGGTAGGAAAGTCCATCAAACAATAGTTTCTGGACATTAGTTTTAGTTTTTTTTAAAAAAAGGAGGGATTTGGTTTAAGATAAATATAATTTAAATTATTGTGTTCCCACCCTCATTACTCGTGGACTCCACAGCTTGGGTATTGGTTTCCCAAGAGTAATGGTTTGTGGACTCTCACTACCTTTATGAAAGAAAATGTAATTTATGCTTACTTGATAAATTAATTTCTTCCATGGTGGTGAGAGTCCACGAGATCCACCCATGTTTTATTAGATTTTAATTATATTTTTTCTGGTGGCAGTTTGTGCGCACCTCTTTTTTCCCTGCTCCTTTTTTTCTTGCTCTTGTTTTTTCCTACCTTTTATTCTTCTTCTTGCTTGGCTATACATCAGACTGGTTTACCAGTGAGGTAGGAGGGCTTTTAAGGGCTCTTGGAGTTTTGGGACTCTCTGTCTCCTCCTAGTTTCCAAGAGTATAACTTACAGGAGTAATGGCTCATGGACTCTCACCACCATGAAAGAAATTAATGTATCGGGTAAGCACAAATTATATTTGTTATATATATGTTTCCATCTTAATATGGGAAGAGTCCACAGCTGCATTCCTTACTTGTGGGAAATACTGAACATGGCCACCAGGAGGAGGCAAAGACACCCCAGCCAAAGGCTTAAATACCTCCCCCACTTCCTCATAACCCCAGTCATTCTTTGCCTTTTGTCACAGGAGGCTGTCAGAGAAGTGTTGGAAGATTTCGGAGTAGTGTCTTATACTCTTCAAAATGGGACTGGAGTTTTAAGTAGTCCTGTGAGCCTCTCAGTGAGAACATGGATAAAAGTCCCGACTCATATTAACAGCTCCATAGGCAATCAGCGTTGACGAGTTTCACTACCTGCTTTCTTCACTCAACTCCATGTCAGAAGTGATGCTACTACCCTGTCACACTTCAAGGTCTGTGTTCCTGTTCCACGGCGTAGATTCTGGTAAGATCGTTTCATTTTTTATACATGTATGATAACGCAAGAAGACAGGGTCACAGTGTCACTCCTTTTATCTGTATAGAATCAAGGGTTAATATCTCCTTAGGGGGATTATTGTACAGGGGGAATAATCTTATATGTTTATTTGATTTTATGCTGCTTTTATGTGTGAGTTGTTATGGGCTCATAGGCTGTTATGGAATATACAGGTTTCACTTTGAGAGCCATGTAGCTTACAAGCTTGGTGCGCTTTCTCATAGCAGGGACGGTCCTGCATTGTGCATCATATGATTCATTCCCTTTTTCCTGACCGGGTGTCTATCAGAAAGGAGTCATAAATCTCTGTACTGTCTGTGTCATAGGAGGTGGTGAGTGCCCCAGCCATTGGGGTATAAGGGTGCCATTTCTTTTAATAAAATAAGATGTTTTATTTCTATAGTTCGCCGGTTATTGCTCTAGCGATGGAGGATTCTGTTACTTTAGAGAGCACTCCCACTATTCCTAATGAGTAATTCCTGTTTATATGGTGAGGAGGCCTTAGTTCCGCCCTCTTAATTATGTTCCATATGCCTTGATAATGTGATAATATCGAACATGTTTGATACCACTGAGCCGTCCACCTCTGAGGAGTTGTCGTCCAGTGAGGTGCGTACCTTACATGCTTATCTCTCTGCACATGCAGTTTCCCGTAGCATTGCTGATCCTCCATCTGGAGGGGGGCTTTTTTCACCAGACATTACTACGCAGTTCAGATGGCGGTGTCTGCGCCCTTTAATGCTTTACCTCGCCCTGCTAAGCACAAGCGAAAGGTTACATATTGCACTCCTTCCCAGAGTACATCAGATAATTTATTGGATTTAACTGAGGGTTATCAGAGGATAAAGTTATTTCTGAGACTTCAGAGCATGAACATTCTGGGTCGGAGTCTGCTGCCTCTAAACCTCTGGCTGCGGAGGAACCAGACTTTAGTTTAGGAATTTGCACTTTCTTCTAAAGGAAGTTTTTGGCGAATTCAGAGGTTCCAGAGGCCAAACTGCCTGATGGACCTTTAATTCCTAAATTGGATAGAGTTTGAGGACAGGGTGGTACCTTATACTTCTTTCAATGCTCCTGTTAGATGGCGAACATTATTAAGAATGAATGTGACAGAATTGGATTCCTTTCCCCCCTCTTCTCCCTTTAACAAATTGTCCCCGGTCCTGGACTCTCAATGGAGTTGTGAGGTTTCGTCCCTAAATGGGATGGCGTTATCTTCACCCTTGCTAAAGGTACTACTATCCCGCTTGAGGATAGTTCTTTGTTTGAAGAGCCCATGGATAAAAGATGGAAACTCTGTTAAGAAAGATGTTTCAACATACGGGATATTTGATTCAACTGGCGGTGGCTGATGCCACGGTTACTGGAGAAACTACCTTCTGGTGTGACTCGTTTTAGGATTTGATCGGGGTAGAGGATCTCCTCGACGTTACTTGAGGCCTTAAGGATTGTTAGTTCTTTTATCTGTGCTGCTATTAGGCAGTTTATTTGCTTGAATGCTATGGCTTCAGCTTTTTCTATTCAGACCCGTCGGGCTCTGGCTGAAGTCATAGTCTGCAGCTATGACTTCTAAGTCTAGACTTTTTCCCTCCCTTTAAGGGAATGATTTGTCTGGTCCAGGCCTGGACTCAATTATCTCAACGGTCACAAGGGGGCAAGGGTGCCCTCCTACCGCAAGAGTATATGAACTAATCTAAGGGACGATTTTCGCTCTTTTCATTCTGATAAAGCCCATGTCAGCAGTCCTCAGCTAAGCCAGAGCAAACCAAGAGCTCTTGGAATCCGGCTCAGTCCTGGAATAAATCTAAGCAGAGCAAGAAGCCCGCCGAGTCTACGTCGGCATGAATGGGTGGTCCCCGGTCCACTTCTGGATCATGTAGGGGGCAGTATGTCTCTCTTTTCAGTGGCTTGGTTCAGGGAGGTGCAGGATCCATGTTTCCTGGAGGTCATAGCTCAGGGTTATAAAATAGGTTTTAAGTCTCAGCCACCCAAGGGCGGATTCCTCCTGTCTTCCTGACCAGAAAGAAGGGAAGCCTTTTCTGGGGTGTGTATGGGATCTGTCCTCTAGAAGTTATTGTCCCGGTGCCTATCGCAGTGAGAGGTTTGGGATATTATTCAAACCTTTTTGTGGCCCTAAGAAGGAGGGAACTTTCTGTCCGGTTACTGTGCATTGGAGGGCCTGTTATGGAACATTCTTTGGGCTGGAGGTACATGGGCTTAAGGATACCCAGAGACTGCATGGAAATGTGTCTTATGTCCATGTCACCCTGTATCCATAAATACAGGATGGGTACAGGGTGTGAGTGCCCCTTGTGGGAGCAATTGTGACTCTATAAACCAAGTGGGCATAAAGGACTTAATAGCTAATAAGAGCTGTTATTATATTCTGTAATAAGATGTATTTTATTTTCGTTTCTAATCTGATTGTGTCTCAAGAGTCTGTCTGGGTAAACTGATTGTGTTCCTGTGTGATTATGTTAACTAGACTGCCCAACATCAGATTGTCTGAGTAAACTTTCTTCCCCATTTAATTAACTTGATATTATACTACACCAACTGAACAATGGCACTACTCTGGCTTTTCCTTGTAGGGTAAATTGGAAATTAGGGATTAGTAAATGGTCCCAATGTGAAAAGGAAATGGTGCTCATGCATGAATATTTGAATACTAGCACATAGGAAAATGGTTAAGAGAAAGTAACCATATTCCAAAAGTATGCATATATAGCACTCTGAGCCCCGACTAAAGGGTAGAATTACAGAAACAGGATAAATAAAATATAACTTTTATTATTAAACCTAAAAAACCAAAGTCGTTTGGTTAAATGACATACAAGATAAAAATTGCACCGGTATAATTACTAGAGATACTGAATGATATAGATCACTATATAATAGGATTCGGCCTATATATATTCACATTAATAGTGATCTAATAAATAGTGTTCCTATGATTCTCTCAAAAATGTTAAATAGAGAAAAAATAGTATAGTATACTTATTAAATAAGTCTGCTGATAGCTCTATAGAATGTAACAATGACCTCAGAGTTCCGGTCAGAGATGAATAATCCACAGAGTTAATTTACAAAAATAATGTATACTTAGGGTGTATGAAACTCAGGTGAAATATAAATGATATAGTGTTATTCATACACTGATTTAGCTAATGTCAAGTTAGTCATACTACGTATTAACTGATGATTACATTATTATGTGAATTGCTGTTACACAGATCAAATAATCACTGTGATGCTGTGATACATAGGGGGGTAGTTATCAAGCCGTCTACTTTTCTGACTTCGCCGGCCCAATACGTCCGCCTAAGCTCGCCTACCTTCGCCGCCGCGGACCTGAAAAAATACGCCTAAGTTATCAAATAAAGCTGTCAAAAAGCCGCGGGGCGATGAGCAGCGGACTGTGACAGTTATCACTCATCCGATCTCGCTGCCCTTCGGCTTTTTCCCAGCTTTATTGCTAGCCTGTCACTAAGCACTCACACTAAACTGCACTGTTCTACCCCCTATACCGGCGCCCCCGGAGCCCCCCGCAACTAAATAAAGTTACTAACCCCTAAACCGCCGCTCCTAGACCCCGCCGCAACTCTTATAAATGTATTAACCCCTAAACCGCCGCTCCTAGACCCTGCCGCAACTCTTATAAATGTATTAACCCCTAAACCGCCGCTCCCGGACACCGCTGCCACCTACAGTATACCTAGTAACCCCTATCCTGCCCCCCCCACACCGTCGCCCTCTATTATAAAATTATTAACCCCTATCCTGCTGATCCCGCACCTCTCCGCAACTAAATAAATAGTTTAACCCCTAAACCGCCGCTCCCTGAACCCGCCGCAACCTATATTAAACCTATTAACCCCTATCCTGCCCCCCCTACACCGTCGCCACCTATAATAAATTTATTAACCCCTAATCTGCCCCCCCTACACCGTCGCCACCTATAATAAATTTATAAACCCCTATCCTGCCCCCCACTACGCCGCCGCCACTGTAATAAAATTATTAACCCCTAAACCTAAGTCTAACCCTAACGCCCCCCTAACTTAAATATTAATTAAATAAATCTAAATAAATTAATTCTTATTAACTAAATGAATCCTATTTAAAACTAAATACTTACCTTTAAAATAAACCCTAATATAGCTACAATATAAATAATAATTATATTCTAGCTATCTTAGGATTTATATTTATTTTACAGGTAACTTTCAATTTATTTTAACCATGTACAATAACTATTAAATAGTTATTAACTATTTAATAGCTTACATAGCTAAAATAAAGAGAAATGTACCTGTGAAATAAATCCTAACCTAAGTTACAATTACACCTAACACTACACTATACTTTAATAAATTATTCCTATTTAAAAATAAATACTTACCTGTAAAATAAACCCTAAGATAGCTACAATATAATTAATAATTATATTATAGCTATTTTAGGATTTATATTTATTTTACAGGTAACTTTGTATTTATTTTAGCTAGTTAGAATAGTTATTAAATAGTTATTAACTATTTAATAACTACCTAGCTAAAAGAAATACAAAATTACCTGTAAAATAAATCCTAACTTAAGTTACAATTAAACCTAATACTACACTATCATTAAATTAATTAAACTACCTACAAATAACTACAATTAAATACAATTACATAAACTAACTAAAGTACAAAAAAAAAAAAGCTAAGTTACAAAAAATAAAAAAATAAGTTACAAACATGTTAAAAATATTACAACAATTTTAAGCTACTTACACCTAATCTAAGCCCCCTAATAAAATAACAAACCCCCCCCAAATAAAAAAAATGCCCTACCCTATTCTAAATTAAATAAATTTCAAAGCTCTTTTACCTTACCAGCCCTTAAAAGGGCCATTTGTGGGGGCATGCCCCAAAGAAAACAGCTCTTTTGCCTGTAAAAGAAAAATACAACCCCCCCCAACATTAAAACCCACCACCCACATACCCCTAATCTAACCCAAACCCCCCTTACAAAAACCTAACACTAATCCCCTGAAGATCATCCTACCTTGAGTCGTCTTCACTCAGCCGAGCCACCGATGGAACTGAAGAGGACATCTGGAGCGGAAGAAGTTAATCCTCCAAGCGGCGCTGAAGAAATCTTCCATCCGATGAAGTCATCATCCAGGCGGCGCTGAAGAAAAGTCTTCGATCCGGCCGATGTCATCTTCAAAGAGGCGCTGAAGAGGTCTTCTATCCGGGCGAAGTCATCTTCCAAGCCGGGTCTTGAATCTTCCTTCCGCCGACGCGGAACCACCTTCTTCACCGACGGACTACGACGAATGACGGCTCCTTTAAGGGACGTCATCCAAGATGGCGTCCCCTCAATTCCGATTGGCTGATAGGATTCTATCAGCCAATCAGAATTAAGGTAGGAAAATCTGATTGGCTGATGGAATCAGCCAATCAGATTCAAGTTCAATCCGATTGGCTGATCCAATCAGCCAATCAGATTGAGCTCGCATTCTATTGGCTGATCGGAACAGCCAATAGAATGCAAGCTCAATCTGATTGGCTGATTCCATCAGCCAATCAGATTTTTCCTACCTTAATGATGATGACTTCATCGGATGGAAGATTTCTTCAGCGCCGCTTGGAGGATTAACTTCTTCCGCTCCGGATGTCCTCTTCAGTTCCATCGGTGGCTCGGCTGAGTGAAGACGACTCAAGGTAGGATGATCTTCAGGGGATTAGTGTTAGGTTTTTGTAAGGGGGGTTTGGGTTAGATTAGGGGTATGTGGGTGGTGGGTTTTAATGTTGGGGGGTGGTTGTATTTTTCTTTTACAGGCAAAAGAGCTGAACATTTTGGGGCATGCCCCCACAAATGGCGCTTTTAAGGGCTGGTAAGTTAAAAGAGCTTTGAAATTTATTTAATTTAGAATAGGGTAGGGCATTTTTTTATTTTGGGGGGGTTTGTTATTTTATTAGGGGGCTTAGATTAGGTGTAAGTAGCTTAAAATTGTTGTAATATTTTTAACATGTTTGTAACTTATTTTTTTATTTTTTGTAACTTAGCTTTTTTTATTTTTTGTACTTTAGTTAGTTTATGTAATTGTATTTAATTGTAGTTATTTGTAGGTAGTTTATTTAGTTAATTTAATGATAGTGTAGTATTAGGTTTAATTGTAACTTAGGTTAGGATTTATTTTACAGGTAATTTTGTATTTCTTTTAGCTAGGTAGTTATTAAATAGTTAATAACTATTTAATAACTATTCTAACTAGCTAAAATAAATACAAAGTTACCTGTAAAATAAATATAAATCCTAAGATAGCTATAATATAATTATTAATTATATTGTAGCTATCTTAGGGTTTATTTTACAGGTAAGTATTTATTTTTAAATAGGAATAATTTATTAAAGTATAGTGTAGTGTTAGGTGTAATTGTAACTTAGGTTAGGATTTATTTCACAGGTACATTTCTCTTTATTTTAGCTAGGTAAGCTATTAAATAGTTAATAACTATTTAATAGTTATTGTACATGGTTAAAATAAATTGAAAGTTACCTGTAAAATAAATATAAATCCTAAGATAGCTAGAATATAATTATTATTTATATTGTAGCTATATTAGGGTTTATTTTAAAGGTAAGTATTTAGTTTTAAATAGGATTCATTTAGTTAATAAGAGTTAATTTATTTAGATTTATTTAATTAATATTTAAGTTAGGGGGGCGTTAGGGTTAGGGTTAGACTTAGGTTTAGGGGTTAATAATTTTATTACAGTGGCGGCGGCGTAGTGGGGGGCAGGATAGGGGTTAATAAATTTATTATAGGTGGCGACGGTGTAGGGGGGGCAGGATAGGGGTTAATACATTTAATATAGGTTGCGGCGGGTTCAGGGAGCGTCGGTTTAGGGGTTAATACATTTATTATAGTTGCGGTGGGCTCCGGGAGCGGCGGTTTAGGGGTTAATATGTATAGAGTAGCTTGCGGTGGGCTCCGGGAGCGGCGGTTTAGGGGGTAATAACTTTATTTAGTTGCGGCGGTGTAGGGGGGACAGATTAGTGGTGTTTAGACTCGGGGTACATGTTAGGGTGTTAGGTGTAGACAGCTCCCATAGGAATCAATTGGATGTCTGTCAGCAGCGAACTTGTACTTTCGCTATGGTCAGACTCCCATTGATTCCTATGGGATCCGCCGCCTCCAGGGGTGGCGGATTGAAAACCAGGTACGCTGGGCCGTAAAAGTGCCGAGCGTACCTGCTAGTTTTTTGATAACTAGCAAAAGTAGTGAGAATGTGCCGCACTTGTGTGCGGAACATCTGGAGTGACGTAAGAATCGATCTGTGTCGGACGGAGTCCGGCGGATCGATGCTTACGTCACAAAATTCTACTTTTGCCGGTCTCGAGCCTTTGATAACTACGGCGAATCAGCCTCGCCACAAATACGCTGCGGAATTCCAGCGTATTTGAGGTTGACGCCTTGATAACTACCCCCCAATATATGCAGTTTGTTTCCAAATGAAAAATCACTTGAACTATTATTTATACACGTTCCTTCAGATCTATCTGAGAATCAAGAGGCTTGTACATGCCCGTGTTGATGATTCAAATGAATATATAAATATATGCAGTTGGTATAATCACCCTTACAATAAAGGGTTAAATATCATAGCCGTAATGTAAGTAACACACTGTAACACCTGTTATATCAAACCTCTTAATCTCAATATTCCATATATACAGTCATCTAATAGTGAGATTTAAGGTAATAAAGTTGATATGATGTTGTAGAGATTAATATGATCTAATGAGGACCATGGGAATTAGCATGTCTGTGTCTACTGAACCAAAGGATACATATTAACTACAAGTAGTTTCAGTATAACTGTAATGCTAGAGAGTATTCTGCATATTATTATGTAAAATCCAAATGTCAATTACAGACTCAATGACACTTTACTGACTGTTACAGACGAGGAACAGGACTTGGGAATTATTATTTCAGATGATTTTAAAACTTAGTAAACAATGTAGTAATGCAGCGAGTAAGGCTAGCAGAATGCTTGGATGTATTGGTAGAGGTATTTGCAGCAGAAATAGTAAGGTTCTTATGCCACTTTATAGATCATTAGTTAGGCCTCATCTTGAGTATTGTGTGCAGTTCTGGAGACCATATCTTCAGAAGGATATTAACAAACTCGAATCTGTGCAAAGGAGGGCTACCAAAATGGTACATGGTCTAAAAAATAAAACTTACCAGGATAGGCTCAATGACCTAATAATATGTATAGCTTAGAGGAGAGAAGGGAAAGAGGTGATATGATAGCAACTTTCAAGTACATTAAAGGGTTTAGTAAAACTGAGGCTGTGGGTATTTTACATAAAATGGAAAATTCAAGAACAAGGGGTCATGAGCTCAAGCTAAAGGGTAGTAGATTCAGAAGTAATTTGAGGAAGCACTTCTTTACAGAAAGAGTGATTGATTTATGGAATAAACTTCCTCAAGAGGTAGTAGCAACAAACACTGTGGGGGACTTTAAAAATGCATGGGACAAGCATAGGGCTATCCTACGAACTAGATAAGTTTATACTGTTAGGTAAGGTCGGGCAGACTTGCTGGGCCTATGGCTCTTATCTGCCGTCAATATCTATGTTTCTATGTTTCTATATTAAGTCCCGACATCAACGTGTCAGTTGAATTCCTATATTCATATCATGCGGCATAAGCGTGTCAGCTAAGATCACTCATTCAAACTATAAACTGTCGTTAGTGACGTAATTGTGGGACCACTGTTCGACCTGACAAACTCATTTCTGAACAAATGATAGAAGTAAAATTGACAGCTATCCTGAGTCAGGCACGTCCCAGGTTTTGAACTTATTAACTAAGTTGTTAGTAGATGTTCATTCAAGTCTGTCTGAGAGCAGAGGGGCTGATTAGATACTGATAATTCAAATAAAAGTAAAAGCATGTGTAGGTAAATTAATCTAATCACCCTTCTAGTAAAGGGTTAATTCACCCAGCCAAAAGATAATGCTGTAAATTATTCGTATTATATATATCTGGTTCAGCAAAGTACCCCTCTAGATAAATCTACATATAACACCTTAACGGCTTTGATATTAGACCGCTTGATCTCAATGCTAGTTATAAGTAACTATAGTATAAAAAGCTTTGGTAGTAAGATAGATGTACCAATATTGATATAGATATGATCCAATTACAGATCACAGAAATTAGCGTGTTTTTATATCCGCTGCACCATAGCATACATGTTAATTCCAGATGGTAGTAATGTGGCGTGTATTAAGCTTCAGTCTTTATACAGAAGGTATTATACATAATGTTTCTATTTGATAACAGCTTTCAGCATGTCAGCTGAAATCACTCATTAATACCACACGGCATCAACGTGTCAGCTGCGATCACTCATACATACCATATAGCATGTAGCTAAATGTGATATTGTAGGGCCACTTAAGAACTGCCAAACTATCGCCTAGATTTAGAGTTTGGCGTTAGCCGTCAAAACCAGCGTTAGAGGCTCCTAACGCTGGTTTTAGGCTACCGCCGGTATTTGGAGTCAGTCAGGAAAGGGTCTAACGCTCACTTTTCAGCCGCGACTTTTCCATACCGCAGATCCCCTTACGTCAATTGCGTATCCTATCTTTTCAATGGGATCTTTCTAACGCCGGTATTTAGAGTCGTGGCTGAAGTGAGCGTTAGAAATCTAACGACAAAACTCCAGCCGCAGAGAAAAGCCAGGAGTTAAGAGCTTTCTGGGCTAACGCCGGTTCATAAAGCTCTTAACTACTGTGCTCTAAAGTACACTAACACCCATAAACTACCTATGTACCCCTAAACCGAGGTCCCCCCACATCGCCGCCACTCTATTAAAATTTTTTAACCCCTAATCTGCCGACCGCACACCGCCGCCACTTACATTATCCCTATGTACCCCTAATCTGTTGCCCCTAACACCCCTGACCCCTATATTATATTTATTAACCCCTAATCTGCCGCCCCCAACGTCGCCTCCACCTACCTACAATTATTAACCCCTAATCTGCCGACCGGACCTCACCGCTACTCTAATAAATGTATTAACCCCTAAAGCTAAGTCTAACCCTAACACCCCCCTAAGTTAAATATAATTTAAATCTAACAAAATAAATTAACTCTTATTAAATAAATTATTCATATTTAAAGCTAAATACTTACCTGTAAAATAAATCCTAATATAGCTACAATATAAATAATAATTATATTGTAGCTATTTTAGGATTAATATTTATTTTACAGGCAACTTTGTATTTATTTTAACCAGGTACAATAGCTATTAAATAGTTAATAACTATTTAATAGTTACCTAGTTAAAATAATTACAAAATTACCTGTAAAATAAATCCTAACCTAAGTTACAATTAAACCTAACACTACACTATCAATAAATTAATTAAATAAAATACCTACAATTATCTACAATTAAACCTAACACTACACTATCAATAAATTAATTAAATACAATACCTACAAATAAATACAATTAAATAAACTAAAGTACAAAAAATAAAAAAAGAACTAAGTTACAAAAAATAAAAAAATATTTACAAACATTAGAAAAATATTACAACAATTTTAAGCTAATTACACCTACTCTAAGCCCCCTAATAAAATAACAAAGCCCCCCAAAATAAAAAAATGCCCTACCCTATTCTAAAATAAAAATAGAAAAGCTCTTTTACCTTACCAGCCCTTAAAAGGGCCTTTTGCGGGGCATGCCCCAAAGAATTCAGCTCTTTTGCCTGGAAAAAAAGCATACAATACACCCCCCCAACATTAAAACCCACCACCCACATACCCCTAATCTAACCCAAACCCCCTTAAATGAACCTAACACTAAGCCCCTGAAGATCTTCCTACCTTATCTTCACCACGCCGGGTATCACCGATCGGTCCAGGCTCCGAAGTCTTGATCCAAGCCCAAGCGGGGGCTGAAGACGTACATCCGCCGGCTGAAGTCTTGATCCAAGCGACGGCTGAAGAAGTCCATCATCGGGCAGAAGTCTTCATCCTATCCGGGCAGAAGAGGAGATCCGGACCGGTAGACATCTTTATCCAAGCAGCATCTTCTATCTTCTTCCATCCGATGACGAGCGGCTCCATCTTCAAGACCTCCGGCGCGGATCCATCCTCTTCTTCCGACGTCCTAACACAGAAGGAAGGTTCCTTTAAGGGACGTCATCCAAGATGGCGTCCCTCGAATTCCGATTGGCTGATAGGATTCTATCAGCCAATCGGTATTAAGGTAGGAAAATTCTGATTGGCTGATGGAATCAGCCAATCAGATTCAAGTTCAATCCGATTGGCTGATCCAATCAGTCAATCAGATTGAGCTCGCATTCTATTGGCTGATCGGAATTCGAGGGACGCCATCTTGGATGACGTCCCTTAAAGGAACCTTCATTCTGTTTTAGGATGTCGTAAGAAGAGGATGGAGCCGCTCGTCATCGGATGGAAGAAGATAGAAGATGCTGCTTGGATGAAGATGTCTACCGGTCCGATCTCCTCTTCTGCCCGGATAGGATGAAGACTTCTGTCCGATGATGGACTTCTTCAGCCGCTGCTTGGATCAAGACTTCAGCCGGAGGATGGATGTCTTCAGCCCCCGCTTGGGCTTGGATCAAGACTTCGAAGCCTGGACCGATCGGTGATACCCGGCGTGGTGAAGATAAGGTAGGAAGATCTTCAGGGGCTTAGTGTTAGGTTTATTTAAGGGGGGTTTGGTTTAGATTAGGGGTATGTGGGTGGTGGGTTGTAATGTTGGGGGGGTATTGTATGGTTTTTTTTCCAGGCAAAAGAGCTGAATTCTTTGGGGCATGCCCCGCAAAAGGCCCTTTTAAGGGCTGGTAAGGTAAAAGAGCTTTTCTATTTGTATTTTAGAATAGGGTAGGGCATTTTTTTTATTTTGGGGGGCTTTGTTATTTTATTAGGGGGCTTAGAGTAGGTGTAATTAGCTTAAAATTGTTGTAATATTTTTCTAATGTTTGTAAATATTTTTTTATTTTTTGTAACTTAGTTCTTTTTTTATTTTTTGTACTTTAGTTAGTTTATTTAATTGTATTTATTTGTAGGTATTGTATTTAATTAATTTATTGATAGTGTAGTGTTAGGTTTAATTGTAGGTATTTTATTTAATTAATTTATTGATAGTGTAGTGTTAGGTTTAATTGTAACTTAGGTTAGGATTTATTTTACAGGTAATTTTGTAATTATTTTAACTAGGTAACTATTAAATAGTTATTAACTATTTAATAGCTATTGTACCTGGCTAAAAAAAATACATAAGTTGCCTGTAAAATAAATATTAATCCTAAAATAGCTACAATATAATTATAATTTATATTGTAGCTATATTAGGGTTTATTTTAAAGGTAAGTATTTAGCTTTAAATAGGAATAATTTATTTAATAAGAGTTAATTTATTTCGTTAGATTTAAATTATATTGAACTTAGGGGGGTGTTAGGGTTAGGGTTAGACTTAGCTTTAGGGGTTAATACATTTATTAGAGTAGCGGCGAGGTCCGGTAGGCAGATTAGGGGTTAATAATTGTAGGTAGGTGGAGGCGACGTTGGGGGCGGCAGATTAGGGGTTAATAAATATAATATAGGGGTCGGCGGTGTTAGGAGCAGCAGATTAGGGGTACATAGGGATAATGTAGGTTGCGGCGGTGTAGGGAGTGGCAGATTAGGGGTTAAAAAAATATGCAGGGGTCAGCGATAGCGGGGGTGGCAGATTAGGGGTTAATAAGTGTAAGGTTAGGGGTGTTTAGACTCGGGGTTCATGTTAGGGTGTTATGTGCAGACATAGGAAGTGTTTCCCCATAGAAAACAATGGGGCTGCGTTAGGAGCTGAACGCTGCTTTTTTGCAGGTGTTAGGTTTTTTTTCAGCTCAAACTGCCCCATTGTTTCCTATGGGGGAATCGTGCACGAGCCGCGTCCGTAAGCACTGCTGGTATTGGTATTGAGAGTTGCAGTGGCGGTAAATTATGCTCTACGCTCCTTTTTTTGGAGCCTAACGCAGCCCTTCTGTGAACTCCAAATACCAGCGGTATTTAAAAGGTGCGGGGGGGGAAAAGCCAGCATTAGCTACGCGGGTCGTTACCGACAAAACTCTAAATCTAGCCGTTTGTTTCTAGCTAATAGTGTGAGCATGTATATAAGCTATATTAAGTCTGGCACAACCCAGACTGTAAACATATTAACTATAAGTGTGTAATGGACCAAAGCATTCATTCAAATTCCAGATAGTGACAGTGTAGCGTGTTTAAAGCTTCAACCGCTAAAAGTATTGAACATATTGTTACCGATTGATCACAGTTTAAGCATATCAACTCAAATCGCTTCTCAATTACACGGCATCAGCGAGTCAGTTGCGATCCCACATTCATACCCTAGAATGTGGCTAATAATAATGTAGAACCTATGGAGGATTACCAAACTCTGTTACCGGCTAATAATGAGAGCGTATATGTCAGCTATACTAAGTCTGGCACAACCCAGACTTTAAACATTTTAACTGTAAATGTGTGATTGAGAGAAACATCTTAGTGAAAACCGGACTGATAAGATGACATAAAGATGTATTCACTACTCTCCTCTGACGCGTTTCGCCCGATTGGGCTTTATCAAAGGCAGCGAGCCGCAGGATCTATGGGAATATATATCCTGTGAACCGGAAGTCCCCCCCTTGCTCCATTCTGATAGGTCATAAGAGCTTAAATAGAATATCAATGATAGACATTTACAAGAACCAATGTCTGATAGTTAAACTGATGGCTTAAGATAAGCCAGCCAGTGTCTATTAGGGAATCAGTTTACTTAAGGATTGTGAATATTATAGATCAAATCACACAAGGCAGAGAATAAAACATGTTTAAATATGCCAGAAAATACTCGCCTCTTTAGTCAATAAATATAATCTGATCGATCATGTGTGTTGGAAAAACGGAGGATCAATTGATTCAAATAGATATTCTATTGCCAGTGACATTGTAAATATAAACAATAATAATGATTATTTGAAAATACAGTGAAATCGAATAAACTGAAAATAAAGTGAAATGGAATAAAGTAAAATGAATACGTGAATCTTCCGTGCTTGAAAAAAAAAATGTTTGATTGTGTTACCGAAACATGCAATGAAAAACCATCTGAATAATATAAGTTAAAATAAAACATTTTTTCTCTATTTAACATTTTTGAGAGAATCATCGGAACACTATTTATTAGATCACTATTAATGTGAATATATATAGGCCGAATCCTATTATATAGTGATCTATATCATTCAGTATCTCTAGTAATTATACCGGTGCAATTTTTATCTTGTATGTCATTTAATCAAACGACTTTGGTTTTTTAGGTTTAATAATAAGTTATATTTTATTTATCCTGTTTCTGTAATTCTACCCTTTAGTCAGGGCCCAGAGTGCTATATATGCATACTTTTGGAATATGGTTACTTTCTCTTAACCATTTTCCTATGTGCTAGTAATTAACTTGATATGTTAATCTGTTTTACCTGTGAATAGACAATTGTTTTCTTGTGTTTGATTGTTTAATTGTTTATGCAATGTATCTTTATTGTATCCTGTAAGAGGGCGTTTTCCTCTAGCCATGGAGATGGTTGGATTTCTTCCCAATTATCTCCAGTATAGGGAGGAGGGGTTCACTGGTACCAAGGGGAGCGTTTATGCCTGAGCCACTGCGATTGGCTAATGTACTATACTTGTCCACCAGGTGGGAGACCTGCTTAAATACCGGGCATGTAGCCCTCAATAAAGAGATTCCTGTTTTACCCTCAAGATGGAGCTTGGTCTCGTGTTTGGGGGGGATTTACTGTATGCTATTAGAGACTGATTGCCAGGAGTATAAGCCGCTTGGGTGCTTTTCCTGTTCGTCTGCTAGCAGCTACTCGCGAGGTTCCAGTTCGGGAGGTTGGTGTTTTGCAGTAGCTGTGCGCAAAGAGGTCCGTTACATGGACCTAAAGTGCTTAAACAGGTTTTTAAATGTCCCCTCGTTTAAGATGGAGACAATAAGGTCCATTCTTCCCCTCGCTTGAGAGGGGTAGTTCATGACCATGATAGATCTGAAGGATATTCTCTTCTCGTACCAATCCTCAAGTACCACTTCCAGTTCCTAAGGTTTGCATTCCTGGACTAGCACTTCCAGTTTATTGCTCTTCCATTTGGTCTAGCTAAAGAAATTTTTCAAAGAGTGGACTATTCGGAATATCTCCTCTGTCTTCTTCGATCCCATTGATGGCAGATAATCTAGAGAGAGTTCTCTTGTATCAAGTACCAGGGTAGAATTCTCGGTACTATAATAGTCTCCATAGACATGAGAATATTTCTAACTGACCAGAGACGTTGCAAGCTAGCTTCAACATGTCTTGCCCTCCAGATCTCCTTAAGGCCATCTGTGGCTCGGTGTATAGAGGTTATTGGTCTCATGGTTTCCAGCTTGGACATCATTTCCTTTGCTAGGTTTCCCCTCAGACTGTTGCAACTGTACATGCTGAACTAGTGGAACAGCGATCATTCGGATTTGTCTCAACAGATTTCTCTGGACAACTAATCGGGAGAATTGCTCTCTTGGTGGTTTTGTCCAGATCACTTATCCTGAGGGACATCCGTCTCTAGACCATCCTGGGTGATTGTGACTACGGTTGCAAGTCTGTCAGGATGGGGAGCCATTTGGGGTGTCAAGGAGGCACAGGGCATCTGGTCTCAGGAGGTAAAGCTCCTGTTCTCATTTTGGACCTTCGGACAATATACAATGCTCTGAAGGCTTGGCCTCTGCTTGGTTCGTCCCAGTTAATCAGATTCCAATCAAGCATCATATCCTCGGGGGCTTACATCAACCATCAGGGGGGAACGAGAAGCTCCCTAGTTTTGAGGGAAGTATCTCTGATTCTGGTGTGGGGGAGACCAGCATTTGTTCGCTGTCAGCACAGCAGTGGTTTCCTCTTGGGCCTTCAAAAAGGAGGCCTCTATGGATCAGATTTGTAAGGCGGCTATCTGGTTCTCCTTACATACTTTTTCTACAATTTTACAAGTTTGATGTTTTTGCTTCTGCTGAAGCAGCCTTCAGGAGAAAGTTTTTGCTGGCTCTGGGGTGCCTTCAGATTAGGGTCCGCCTCTTTTTTCTCTCCCGTTAGCATTCAGTGTACTCTAGAGCTTAGGTATATGTTTCCCACAAGTAAGGAATGCAGCTGTGGATTCTTCC
Organism: Bombina bombina; assembly: GCF_027579735.1. Lineage (NCBI taxonomy): Eukaryota > Metazoa > Chordata > Amphibia > Anura > Bombinatoridae > Bombina > Bombina bombina. Next base: position 1,162,563,975 of record NC_069503.1, read on the forward strand.
CATATTAAGATGGAAAACATAAATGATGCTTACCTAATAATTTCATTTCCATCTGTATGGGAAGAGTCCACAGCTCGCGCCAGTGTTCTCCGATGGGCGGCCCTAAATTTGAAATTTTTCTTCTGGCACCTTTTTCACCCTGATATTTCTCCTACTGTTCCTTGTTCCCTCGGCAGAATGACTGGGGTTATGAGGAAGTGGGGGAGGTATTTAAGCCTTTTGCGTTATCATACATGTATAAAATATAAAACAATCTTACCAGAATCTACGCCGTGGAACAGGAACACGGCCCTTCTTGCATTGCTTCTGACATGGACTTGAGTGAAAAAAGCAGACAGCGAAACTCGTCAACGCTGATTGCCTATGGAGCTGTTAATATGAGTCAGGATGGTTTCGCAGAAAGACTCTCCCTGCATCTCCGGACTCTAACTTTCATCCATGCTCTCACTGAGAGGCTGACAGGACTACTTAAAACTCCAGTCCCATCTTGAAGAGTATAAGAGACTACTCCGAAATCTTCTAACACTTCTCTGCCAGCCTCCTGTGATGAAAGGCAAAGAATGACTGGGGTTATGAGGAAGTGGGGGAGGTATTTAAGCCTTTGGCTGGGGTATCTTTGCCTCCTCCTGGTGGCCAGGTTCATTATTTCCAGGTGCAGCTGTGGTCTCTTCCCATACAGATGGAAATGAAATGATTAGATAAGCATAATTTGTTTTTATTTAGTGATTATTTGGCAGATATTGGAAGTGCGTTAAGTATAGTTTTGCGCTTGTTGGCTTATTATTTACTTTTTTATGTAGTGTTCTGTGTTTGAGGTCTTTGCGCATATTTTTTGTTTTTGCATTCATCAGCTTGTTTCGCACCAGGCCTGTTAGCAAGTATCTGGTTAGTTTGCATGCAGGTTGTTGTTTGTGCAGTTAGGTTTTTAGTGCAGCACGGCTGTTATTGTGTAATGGGTTAGTTTGCAAGCGTGTTGGACGTGCATGTGTCGGCTTTTTAGCGCACTTCAGTTTTGCATCCTTGGTCGTTTGTGCACCTGTTACTTTGTTCATCTTATTCTGGTGCTTGCCTTTAGTTTTTCCCCTCTACGCTGTTGGGATAGAGCTCATCGCTTCTCCACCGCTGTTGGATGGAGGTTTAACACTCCTTCACCTTCTCTATTCATATTTTGTGGCGTGGTAAGATTTTCAATTCTTCAAAAGCTTCTTTTTTGGGTGTAAGATTCTATGATTTTCCTGCCTTTATTCCTTATTTAAGTTGGTTATCCTTATTCATTATATTTGACTGACACATTAGTTATTTTTTTCTGTGGTTTTCATCTTAGGCCTGTTTTTCTACATTATGGAGCATACTGAATCTGTCCCCATTACTGTTAGTTCTTCAAAAGCTAGATCCACTGAACACTTTCCTACTAATATTCAGCGTGTCTTTTGCAAGCTTGACATAATATTGCCTGCTCAGCTTTGCAAATCTTGTATGACTCATTTCATGCAATCTAATGCTGCTCTTGCTTATAAGGGTATCTGTCCTTCCTCTGTTTGTTCTATACAAGGGAGTTCTTCAGATTTTACTTCAGCATTTAAAGATCTTGTTCGCTCCACTTTATCTGAAATGCTGGCGGCAATGCCTCCTCCAATTATGCGTAAAAGATCAGTTGCTGATAATCTCTCTTCTAACTTATCTGGTTTATATGAATCTAAGTCTGTTAAGCTACATGTCTCTGAACCTGGTTCTTTTAAATTATCCTCTGATGGTGAGGTATTTTCAGATGATCATTAGTCATTCTCTTTTATGTTTAAACTTGAGCATCTTTATTCTCTTTTTAGAGAATTGTTTTGTACCTTAAAGGTTCAGGATACTAAGGATTCTGAGGAAATTTCTGGTAAGCAATTGGATTTGATTTTTAAACCTTTTGCTAAGGTTCCTGGTGCTTTCTTTGACATTTCTATGTAGAGGTCTAATTCTGGTATCCATTTTAATTCTGCTCTTAAATTTAAGAAGTTGTTTCCTTTACCTGCCTCTAATATAGAGCTTTTGGAAACTGAATCTAAGGTGGATTCACTATTTCTACTTTGGACTAAGCGTACTACTATTCTTCTTGATATTACCTCTTTTAAAGACCCTATGGATAGAAAGTTACTCTTTCCATAGGAAGGCTTTTCTGCAAGTAGGTTTCCTTTTTAGGCCAGCAATTAGTATTGCTTGTGTTGCTGCAGCCTCTACTCTTTGGTGTGAAGGCTTATCTGAACAGTTTTCAGAGGAGTCTGCTGGTAAAGAGTTTTTTTAATCTTTAAAGTCTTTAAAGGTCTGATAATGTTTTCATTTGTAATACTTGTTGACATTATTAAGATTAATACCAAGAATTTTCTTCATAAATGGAAAGAGTCCACAGCTGCATTCATTACTTTTTGGAATTCAGAACCTGACCACCAGGAGGAGGCAAAGACACCCCAGCCAAAGTCTTAAATAGCCTTCCTACTTCCCTCATCCCCCAATCATTCTTTGCCTTTCGTCCCAGGAGGTGTCAGAAGTTTTCAATAGTCTCTTATGGAGGGTAGTAATCTTCAGCATGGGACTGGAGTTTTAAGTAGTCCTGTCAGCCTCTCAGTGAGAGCATGGATGAAATTTTATTACAGTGGCGGCGGCGTAGTGGGGGGCAGGATAGGGGTTAATAAATTTATTATAGGTGGCGACGGTGTAGGGGGGGCAGGATAGGGGTTAATACATTTAATATAGGTTGCGGCGGGTTCAGGGAGCGGCGGTTTAGGGGTTAATAATAATAATAAATAATAATAAAATAACAAAGCCCCCCAAAATAAAAAAATGCCCTACCCTATTCTAAAATAAAAATAGAAAAGCTCTTTTACCTTACCAGCCCTTAAAAGGGCCTTTTGCGGGGCATGCCCCAAAGAATTCAGCTCTTTTGCCTGGAAAAAAAGCATACAATACACCCCCCCAACATTAAAACCCACCACCCACATACCCCTAATCTAACCCAAACCCCCTTAAATGAACCTAACACTAAGCCCCTGAAGATCTTCCTACCTTATCTTCACCACGCCGGGTATCACCGATCGGTCCAGGCTCCGAAGTCTTGATCCAAGCCCAAGCGGGGGCTGAAGACGTACATCCGCCGGCTGAAGTCTTGATCCAAGCGACGGCTGAAGAAGTCCATCATCGGGCAGAAGTCTTCATCCTATCCGGGCAGAAGAGGAGATCCGGACCGGTAGACATCTTTATCCAAGCAGCATCTTCTATCTTCTTCCATCCGATGACGAGCGGCTCCATCTTCAAGACCTCCGGCGCGGATCCATCCTCTTCTTCCGACGTCCTAACACAGAAGGAAGGTTCCTTTAAGGGACGTCATCCAAGATGGCGTCCCTCGAATTCCGATTGGCTGATAGGATTCTATCAGCCAATCGGTATTAAGGTAGGAAAATTCTGATTGGCTGATGGAATCAGCCAATCAGATTCAAGTTCAATCCGATTGGCTGATCCAATCAGTCAATCAGATTGAGCTCGCATTCTATTGGCTGATCGGAATTCGAGGGACGCCATCTTGGATGACGTCCCTTAAAGGAACCTTCATTCTGTTTTAGGATGTCGTAAGAAGAGGATGGAGCCGCTCGTCATCGGATGGAAGAAGATAGAAGATGCTGCTTGGATGAAGATGTCTACCGGTCCGATCTCCTCTTCTGCCCGGATAGGATGAAGACTTCTGTCCGATGATGGACTTCTTCAGCCGCTGCTTGGATCAAGACTTCAGCCGGAGGATGGATGTCTTCAGCCCCCGCTTGGGCTTGGATCAAGACTTCGAAGCCTGGACCGATCGGTGATACCCGGCGTGGTGAAGATAAGGTAGGAAGATCTTCAGGGGCTTAGTGTTAGGTTTATTTAAGGGGGGTTTGGTTTAGATTAGGGGTATGTGGGTGGTGGGTTGTAATGTTGGGGGGGTATTGTATGGGTTTTTTTCCAGGCAAAAGAGCTGAATTCTTTGGGGCATGCCCCGCAAAAGGCCCTTTTAAGGGCTGGTAAGGTAAAAGAGCTTTTCTATTTGTATTTTAGAATAGGGTAGGGCATTTTTTTTATTTTGGGGGGCTTTGTTATTTTATTAGGGGGCTTAGAGTAGGTGTAATTAGCTTAAAATTGTTGTAATATTTTTCTAATGTTTGTAAATATTTTTTTATTTTTTGTAACTTAGTTCTTTTTTTATTTTTTGTACTTTAGTTAGTTTATTTAATTGTATTTATTTGTAGGTATTGTATTTAATTAATTTATTGATAGTGTAGTGTTAGGTTTAATTGTAGGTATTTTATTTAATTAATTTATTGATAGTGTAGTGTTAGGTTTAATTGTAACTTAGGTTAGGATTTATTTTACAGGTAATTTTGTAATTATTTTAACTAGGTAACTATTAAATAGTTATTAACTATTTAATAGCTATTGTACCTGGCTAAAAAAAATACATAAGTTGCCTGTAAAATAAATATTAATCCTAAAATAGCTACAATATAATTATAATTTATATTGTAGCTATATTAGGGTTTATTTTAAAGGTAAGTATTTAGCTTTAAATAGGAATAATTTATTTAATAAGAGTTAATTTATTTCGTTAGATTTAAATTATATTGAACTTAGGGGGGTGTTAGGGTTAGGGTTAGACTTAGCTTTAGGGGTTAATACATTTATTAGAGTAGCGGCGAGGTCCGGTAGGCAGATTAGGGGTTAATAATTGTAGGTAGGTGGAGGCGACGTTGGGGGCGGCAGATTAGGGGTTAATAAATATAATATAGGGGTCGGCGGTGTTAGGAGCAGCAGATTAGGGGTACATAGGGATAATGTAGGTTGCGGCGGTGTAGGGAGTGGCAGATTAGGGGTTAAAAAAATATGCAGGGGTCAGCGATAGCGGGGGTGGCAGATTAGGGGTTAATAAGTGTAAGGTTAGGGGTGTTTAGACTCGGGGTTCATGTTAGGGTGTTATGTGCAGACATAGGAAGTGTTTCCCCATAGAAAACAATGGGGCTGCGTTAGGAGCTGAACGCTGCTTTTTTGCAGGTGTTAGGTTTTTTTTCAGCTCAAACTGCCCCATTGTTTCCTATGGGGGAATCGTGCACGAGCCGCGTCCGTAAGCACTGCTGGTATTGGTATTGAGAGTTGCAGTGGCGGTAAATTATGCTCTACGCTCCTTTTTTTGGAGCCTAACGCAGCCCTTCTGTGAACTCCAAATACCAGCGGTATTTAAAAGGTGCGGGGGGGGAAAAGCCAGCATTAGCTACGCGGGTCGTTACCGACAAAACTCTAAATCTAGCCGTTTGTTTCTAGCTAATAGTGTGAGCATGTATATAAGCTATATTAAGTCTGGCACAACCCAGACTGTAAACATATTAACTATAAGTGTGTAATGGACCAAAGCATTCATTCAAATTCCAGATAGTGACAGTGTAGCGTGTTTAAAGCTTCAACCGCTAAAAGTATTGAACATATTGTTACCGATTGATCACAGTTTAAGCATATCAACTCAAATCGCTTCTCAATTACACGGCATCAGCGAGTCAGTTGCGATCCCACATTCATACCCTAGAATGTGGCTAATAATAATGTAGAACCTATGGAGGATTACCAAACTCTGTTACCGGCTAATAATGAGAGCGTATATGTCAGCTATACTAAGTCTGGCACAACCCAGACTTTAAACATTTTAACTGTAAATGTGTGATTGAGAGAAACATCTTAGTGAAAACCGGACTGATAAGATGACATAAAGATGTATTCACTACTCTCCTCTGACGCGTTTCGCCCGATTGGGCTTTATCAAAGGCAGCGAGCCGCAGGATCTATGGGAATATATATCCTGTGAACCGGAAGTCCCCCCCTTGCTCCATTCTGATAGGTCATAAGAGCTTAAATAGAATATCAATGATAGACATTTACAAGAACCAATGTCTGATAGTTAAACTGATGGCTTAAGATAAGCCAGCCAGTGTCTATTAGGGAATCAGTTTACTTAAGGATTGTGAATATTATAGATCAAATCACACAAGGCAGAGAATAAAACATGTTTAAATATGCCAGAAAATACTCGCCTCTTTAGTCAATAAATATAATCTGATCGATCATGTGTGTTGGAAAAACGGAGGATCAATTGATTCAAATAGATATTCTATTGCCAGTGACATTGTAAATATAAACAATAATAATGATTATTTGAAAATACAGTGAAATCGAATAAACTGAAAATAAAGTGAAATGGAATAAAGTAAAATGAATACGTGAATCTTCCGTGCTTGAAAAAAAAAATGTTTGATTGTGTTACCGAAACATGCAATGAAAAACCATCTGAATAATATAAGTTAAAATAAAACATTTTTTCTCTATTTAACATTTTTGAGAGAATCATCGGAACACTATTTATTAGATCACTATTAATGTGAATATATATAGGCCGAATCCTATTATATAGTGATCTATATCATTCAGTATCTCTAGTAATTATACCGGTGCAATTTTTATCTTGTATGTCATTTAATCAAACGACTTTGGTTTTTTAGGTTTAATAATAAGTTATATTTTATTTATCCTGTTTCTGTAATTCTACCCTTTAGTCAGGGCCCAGAGTGCTATATATGCATACTTTTGGAATATGGTTACTTTCTCTTAACCATTTTCCTATGTGCTAGTAATTAACTTGATATGTTAATCTGTTTTACCTGTGAATAGACAATTGTTTTCTTGTGTTTGATTGTTTAATTGTTTATGCAATGTATCTTTATTGTATCCTGTAAGAGGGCGTTTTCCTCTAGCCATGGAGATGGTTGGATTTCTTCCCAATTATCTCCAGTATAGGGAGGAGGGGTTCACTGGTACCAAGGGGAGCGTTTATGCCTGAGCCACTGCGATTGGCTAATGTACTATACTTGTCCACCAGGTGGGAGACCTGCTTAAATACCGGGCATGTAGCCCTCAATAAAGAGATTCCTGTTTTACCCTCAAGATGGAGCTTGGTCTCGTGTTTGGGGGGGATTTACTGTATGCTATTAGAGACTGATTGCCAGGAGTATAAGCCGCTTGGGTGCTTTTCCTGTTCGTCTGCTAGCAGCTACTCGCGAGGTTCCAGTTCGGGAGGTTGGTGTTTTGCAGTAGCTGTGCGCAAAGAGGTCCGTTACATGGACCTAAAGTGCTTAAACAGGTTTTTAAATGTCCCCTCGTTTAAGATGGAGACAATAAGGTCCATTCTTCCCCTCGCTTGAGAGGGGTAGTTCATGACCATGATAGATCTGAAGGATATTCTCTTCTCGTACCAATCCTCAAGTACCACTTCCAGTTCCTAAGGTTTGCATTCCTGGACTAGCACTTCCAGTTTATTGCTCTTCCATTTGGTCTAGCTAAAGAAATTTTTCAAAGAGTGGACTATTCGGAATATCTCCTCTGTCTTCTTCGATCCCATTGATGGCAGATAATCTAGAGAGAGTTCTCTTGTATCAAGTACCAGGGTAGAATTCTCGGTACTATAATAGTCTCCATAGACATGAGAATATTTCTAACTGACCAGAGACGTTGCAAGCTAGCTTCAACATGTCTTGCCCTCCAGATCTCCTTAAGGCCATCTGTGGCTCGGTGTATAGAGGTTATTGGTCTCATGGTTTCCAGCTTGGACATCATTTCCTTTGCTAGGTTTCCCCTCAGACTGTTGCAACTGTACATGCTGAACTAGTGGAACAGCGATCATTCGGATTTGTCTCAACAGATTTCTCTGGACAACTAATCGGGAGAATTGCTCTCTTGGTGGTTTTGTCCAGATCACTTATCCTGAGGGACATCCGTCTCTAGACCATCCTGGGTGATTGTGACTACGGTTGCAAGTCTGTCAGGATGGGGAGCCATTTGGGGTGTCAAGGAGGCACAGGGCATCTGGTCTCAGGAGGTAAAGCTCCTGTTCTCATTTTGGACCTTCGGACAATATACAATGCTCTGAAGGCTTGGCCTCTGCTTGGTTCGTCCCAGTTAATCAGATTCCAATCAAGCATCATATCCTCGGGGGCTTACATCAACCATCAGGGGGGAACGAGAAGCTCCCTAGTTTTGAGGGAAGTATCTCTGATTCTGGTGTGGGGGAGACCAGCATTTGTTCGCTGTCAGCACAGCAGTGGTTTCCTCTTGGGCCTTCAAAAAGGAGGCCTCTATGGATCAGATTTGTAAGGCGGCTATCTGGTTCTCCTTACATACTTTTTCTACAATTTTACAAGTTTGATGTTTTTGCTTCTGCTGAAGCAGCCTTCAGGAGAAAGTTTTTGCTGGCTCTGGGGTGCCTTCAGATTAGGGTCCGCCTCTTTTTTCTCTCCCGTTAGCATTCAGTGTACTCTAGAGCTTAGGTATATGTTTCCCACAAGTAAGGAATGCAGCTGTGGATTCTTCCCATATTAAGATGGAAAACATAAATGATGCTTACCTAATAATTTCATTTCCATCTGTATGGGAAGAGTCCACAGCTCGCGCCAGTGTTCTCCGATGGGCGGCCCTAAATTTGAAATTTTTCTTCTGGCACCTTTTTCACCCTGATATTTCTCCTACTGTTCCTTGTTCCCTCGGCAGAATGACTGGGGTTATGAGGAAGTGGGGGAGGTATTTAAGCCTTTTGCGTTATCATACATGTATAAAATATAAAACAATCTTACCAGAATCTACGCCGTGGAACAGGAACACGGCCCTTCTTGCATTGCTTCTGACATGGACTTGAGTGAAAAAAGCAGACAGCGAAACTCGTCAACGCTGATTGCCTATGGAGCTGTTAATATGAGTCAGGATGGTTTCGCAGAAAGACTCTCCCTGCATCTCCGGACTCTAACTTTCATCCATGCTCTCACTGAGAGGCTGACAGGACTACTTAAAACTCCAGTCCCATCTTGAAGAGTATAAGAGACTACTCCGAAATCTTCTAACACTTCTCTGCCAGCCTCCTGTGATGAAAGGCAAAGAATGACTGGGGTTATGAGGAAGTGGGGGAGGTATTTAAGCCTTTGGCTGGGGTATCTTTGCCTCCTCCTGGTGGCCAGGTTCATTATTTCCAGGTGCAGCTGTGGTCTCTTCCCATACAGATGGAAATGAAATGATTAGATAAGCATAATTTGTTTTTATTTAGTGATTATTTGGCAGATATTGGAAGTGCGTTAAGTATAGTTTTGCGCTTGTTGGCTTATTATTTACTTTTTTATGTAGTGTTCTGTGTTTGAGGTCTTTGCACATATTTTTTGTTTTTGCATTCATCAGCTTGTTTCGCACCAGGCCTGTTAGCAAGTATCTGGTTAGTTTGCATGCAGGTTGTTGTTTGTGCAGTTAGGTTTTTAGTGCAGCACGGCTGTTATTGTGTAATGGGTTAGTTTGCAAGCGTGTTGGACGTGCATGTGTCGGCTTTTTAGCGCACTTCAGTTTTGCATCCTTGGTCGTTTGTGCACCTGTTACTTTGTTCATCTTATTCTGGTGCTTGCCTTTAGTTTTTCCCCTCTACGCTGTTGGGATAGAGCTCATCGCTTCTCCACCGCTGTTGGATGGAGGTTTAACACTCCTTCACCTTCTCTATTCATATTTTGTGGCGTGGTAAGATTTTCAATTCTTCAAAAGCTTCTTTTTTGGGTGTAAGATTCTATGATTTTCCTGCCTTTATTCCTTATTTAAGTTGGTTATCCTTATTCATTATATTTGACTGACACATTAGTTATTTTTTTCTGTGGTTTTCATCTTAGGCCTGTTTTTCTACATTATGGAGCATACTGAATCTGTCCCCATTACTGTTAGTTCTTCAAAAGCTAGATCCACTGAACACTTTCCTACTAATATTCAGCGTGTCTTTTGCAAGCTTGACATAATATTGCCTGCTCAGCTTTGCAAATCTTGTATGACTCATTTCATGCAATCTAATGCTGCTCTTGCTTATAAGGGTATCTGTCCTTCCTCTGTTTGTTCTATACAAGGGAGTTCTTCAGATTTTACTTCAGCATTTAAAGATCTTGTTCGCTCCACTTTATCTGAAATGCTGGCGGCAATGCCTCCTCCAATTATGCGTAAAAGATCAGTTGCTGATAATCTCTCTTCTAACTTATCTGGTTTATATGAATCTAAGTCTGTTAAGCTACATGTCTCTGAACCTGGTTCTTTTAAATTATCCTCTGATGGTGAGGTATTTTCAGATGATCATTAGTCATTCTCTTTTATGTTTAAACTTGAGCATCTTTATTCTCTTTTTAGAGAATTGTTTTGTACCTTAAAGGTTCAGGATACTAAGGATTCTGAGGAAATTTCTGGTAAGCAATTGGATTTGATTTTTAAACCTTTTGCTAAGGTTCCTGGTGCTTTCTTTGACATTTCTATGTAGAGGTCTAATTCTGGTATCCATTTTAATTCTGCTCTTAAATTTAAGAAGTTGTTTCCTTTACCTGCCTCTAATATAGAGCTTTTGGAAACTGAATCTAAGGTGGATTCACTATTTCTACTTTGGACTAAGCGTACTACTATTCTTCTTGATATTACCTCTTTTAAAGACCCTATGGATAGAAAGTTACTCTTTCCATAGGAAGGCTTTTCTGCAAGTAGGTTTCCTTTTTAGGCCAGCAATTAGTATTGCTTGTGTTGCTGCAGCCTCTACTCTTTGGTGTGAAGGCTTATCTGAACAGTTTTCAGAGGAGTCTGCTGGTAAAGAGTTTTTTTAATCTTTAAAGTCTTTAAAGGTCTGATAATGTTTTCATTTGTAATACTTGTTGACATTATTAAGATTAATACCAAGAATTTTCTTCATAAATGGAAAGAGTCCACAGCTGCATTCATTACTTTTTGGAATTCAGAACCTGACCACCAGGAGGAGGCAAAGACACCCCAGCCAAAGTCTTAAATAGCCTTCCTACTTCCCTCATCCCCCAATCATTCTTTGCCTTTCGTCCCAGGAGGTGTCAGAAGTTTTCAATAGTCTCTTATGGAGGGTAGTAATCTTCAGCATGGGACTGGAGTTTTAAGTAGTCCTGTCAGCCTCTCAGTGAGAGCATGGATGAAAGTTAGTCCGGAGATGCATGGAGAGTCTTTCTGCGAAACCATCCTGACTCATATTAACAGCTCCACAAACAATCAGCGTTGACAAGTTTCGCTGCCTGCTTTTTTCTATCATGTCCATGGCAGAAGCGACGCTACTATCTGTCACACTTGAAGGGCCGTGTTCCTGTTCCACGACGTACATTCCGGTAAGAATGTTTAATTTTACTTTCATCATGGATGTATTGTAATTACAGCTGTATATCCGTGGCTACAACCTTTCGGAGAAAACTTTAACATAGGGTCTCAGTGAGGTTCCTTTTTGTATCTAGGAATCAAGGGTTTAATATCTCCTGAGGAGGGTTATTGAACAGGGGGGGTTATAATCATGTTTGTTATGTGATTCTGTCTGCTACTGTGTAGTGTTGCTTAGGCTCATGGCTATTTTGGAACATAGCGGCCTATGTCTAGTGACGCAGCCTTTAAGGTCGGGCGCGATTTTGCATGGACTGCACGGTTTTCCTTGTGACTCCATTTCTGCATTCCTGACCATGTGGCGACAGAGAAATTCTGGTCCGCTGGTGTCTGGTTCTCTGGAGGTGGTAAGTGCCCCAGCCATTGGGTGTGTAAGGTGCCGTTTAGATTTTTCTTATTGGTCCATTTTTTATTCAGTGTCCCAGTTATGGAGGATCCTGATTTTTTGGAGATGGATGTCTCTGATTCAGACTCTACTTCTTGCGAAGAATATGAATTGGCCCGGGTGATACATCCCCATCAGTTATGTTCTGAATGCCGTTTTAGAGTGCTCTGTTCCTCTGGATCGGGGAATCAGGTGCCCACTGAGCCATCTGCCTCTGGGGATTCTATTTCCCTACCACCAACTCTTACTACGCATGCAGGTAACCCAAACGCTACTTATCCTTCTATAGAGTGTTGTCTGTTCCCACCGGAGGTTACGACACGGTTCTGCATGGCCATATTTTGGTGCTGGCATATCTGCACCTCCCGGGAGTGTGCTTACGATATTGTCCATGTTCTGTTAACCGGGGCCCGTCAGGCATGGGATCACCTGCTCCAGTTCAGCCCTCCGAGGGAGCAACTGCCCCTAAGGCCTCAGGGGGTGTAAGATAAGTGCCAGTAGTTTGTATAGATACTACTATAAAGCAATTAAAAAACTTGAAAATATGTTTTTGTAACAATTATATTTGATGGTCTGCTTTTCAACAAACCAGTACAATATAAGTGAAGTACTATGGCCACAGGAACTAAAGAGTTAATACAAAGATATATATCAAGCATTAGTAAAATTGGCAAATGTGTTATTAAGCCAGTGTAAATATAAGGCTGTATTATCAGACTTTGTTTCAAGCTTAGTGATTATAGTTAAAGTCTCAGTATCAGGATTTTCACATATGACATACAGCAACAATGTTTTGAAATTAAATCACTGAATAACTTAATAAATTTGTAATAAGTAGCTGTAGTAAGTGTTTTCTTTTGTTCCAGCGGAGGTATTTTGCGCCTTTCGTTATAGACTGGCACGCTTTCGTGTTCTACTAAGGCACGTTTTTGGCATTGCTGGAGGATCCCACTCTTAATGGGTCTGGGGATTCTCAGTCTTAATCTTCGACTGGTTTGCATGCATAGACATAAGGGGATTAAGTAATCTTTTTATAATCTTTGTTTTTTGGGTATCCTTTTCCAGTTCTGATCTTGGAAGTCTAGGACCCCTGTTGGGCTGGTCCTGTGGGTCTGTCCATTCTTCCTGGGTGATAACCTACGGGTTGCCTTATCTTTATTTTTCATCCGGTGAGGATGATTTTTATTTGTTCTAAAGCTCATGTTGTGGTGTGAGGTTTCCTTCAGGAACTTTCTTCTCTTTAATTGATACTCGCGATTTTGGGGTCGCACTGGTTACAAAAGTCTGTCTGACTGGTTTTTTTATCCCTCCATCTCGGGGGAGACTCTATGTGACCCTGACAGTGCTGGGGCCCTCGGTTTCAGACTGGTCCTGACTGGGTACAAATCCTTCTGTCTTTGAGGCCTAGTTCAGACACGTGGCGCCTTTTTATGTCCGGTTGGTCCGGTGAGGGTGCCTAGTGATCACAATATGGTTTGTGTTGTTTACTTGTTTTATTTTCAAGCTTCAACTAGCATCCTGAGAGGACTTGATGGTCCATGGTTGCTTAGGGGCATGGGGGATTGGTTCAGTCCTCATTCGCCTTTCAATCTAGTGGGCCGGGACTCCATTGAGATTGCGACGACCTGCACAGTCATTTCCGATTGTTCCGGGAACTAGAGTGTTCCCTCCCATTGTGGATTGGAGGCTTGGAGGATTTAGGTCCTTCATACCGCCGCTCTTACGGTTTTGCCTTTCATGGTCTCTTTGAAAGTGTCCTTTTAGGACTTATTCCTTTTATCTCCCTTGGGTGTGGTCCTCTGGAACGTTTATCTGAAAGGATTATGTAGACTAGCCTTTCTTTCTACTCTCTTTCGGGTGACTCTGTTCTTGTTCTCATTTCCCTTAGTGTTGCCCTTGGGGCCTTTGGGCTCTAGAAAAATTGCGTGATTTTGTCACGGCCTAGCACCTTGTTGGGGGGTGGTGTTGACCTCCGGCTAAGGGTGTTCTCTTCCCTTTGGGCTGGGAATTACGAGTGAGTCCTGTTCCCGTTCTGGGATTCCCGGTTCTCATCCCCTGTGAGATCTGATTGCTTCAGACAGGGTATCTTGTGTTCTCTGGGGTGTTGTTCGTTCTAGGACAATTCTGGGTCCAGGGTTCTTGTCTTGGATCCTTCTTGGATGTCTGGAGACTTATGATCCGGTGGACTGGTTCAGGATGACATAGTTTTTTCAGGGACCCTATGTTGCGAAATAGGGGCTAGCTCCTTGGGTTTGCAAGCAGGAAGGCCAGAGTTCACATCCACCTTCAGGTACTGGTTATAAACTTTTAGGCCTGACTTGTCCTTCGGACGAAGTGTGCTCCTCTTCATGGGGAGTTTTTTCTCTGTTGGGTCAACAGTGGTGTCTGGATGATTTTTTTATTGGTCTGTCTTTTGATTATAATATGGCTTCATGTCTTGTGGACATGTACGCTGTTCTTATCTGCGCCCTTCCCTTTTAAGGGGATAGTTTGTCTTCCTTATGAGCTGAGGTTTCCTCTGTGGAGTGTCTTTGTCGTGCCCTGTGTGTAGGAGGGTGGATCAGGTGGCTTATTTCTGTAAGGGGCAGCATCTGCTGCTCTGTGGGCTCTGTTCCACCTGTTAGAATTAGAGACTGTCTAAGAGAGCTGTGGCAGGTCTTCCTACGGATCTATTGCACTTTTCTCTGTTCCAGGTCCTAGGGGTTCTCCTTGGGAACGCATTATTTTAGAGGAGCGGATTGGGTTGGCACCCAAGCTCTGTTGAGGTGGGTGAGTCCCCCCCTTTTTCTTAATCCATTACCTGGGGGCTTGTGGTTGGGGTCTTTCTGTCCCCCCTGTCTATCAGACATGTCTGTCGCTAGGGCTGGTATGGTGTTGGCGAAGGATCTGAAATCTTGCTCTGCTAAATTCATCGTTGGGCATTTGAGGTACGGTAAGCCTCTTGAGGTTTCTCCTTTCTCCATGTTCAAGATTTGTGGGAAGGACTGGCGGCTTTTAGATAGCCTGCAAAGTTTTCCTCTGGTTAGTGGATACTTAGCAATCTGAAGGATCCTATCTTTAGCTGCTTCTGCTTGCACTGCAAGTATTTAAGTTTCTGAGTCATTTTTAGATGACTGCAGTGTTTTTCCTTCAGGTGTTGTTCGTCAGACCTATCTGAGCTTGCTGCACGAGGTTTTGTTTCTGAATATTTCAGTATTCTGAGCTACCTTTTTGCAACTTGGAGACCTTCATCTTCAGTTGCTTTTTAGAGTGCGGTTGCACTGTGTTAGGGGAAGATCCTCTTTGTTTCAGACTCCTGGTCTTATTCCGTGGTTTCTGTATTTCTGGGGTCTGGGCCTTGCCTCCCTTTGTTTCTATGAGACTGGTGGGTCTCTGTTGGTCTGTAGTTCCTTGGACAGCCAGCTCAACATACTAATGCACTGTGCCTACTCTGCACTGTAGCAAACCGAGGGTTGCAAGTTCGATCCCCGGTAAGGTCTACTCAGCATTCTTCCTTTCGAGGTTGATAAGATGAGCAGCGCCTTGAGTCCCTTAAGGGGGATTAGCCACGCTTTACAAGTACATTCATGTTTTCTCTGTATCTTTTCTTTGTGGAAGAATACGGTAGCTTGTTCCCCTTCTTTAGTAAGGGGTGTGTTGTTTGGAGACCGACTGCTGGGCGCCGGTGTCTCCTGGAGGCTGTTGACTCAGTCGAGTCTAGTTCCTGCAGTCTCTAGCAAGGCTTGTGGACTATCTGCGGTCAGTGTCCTTGGGCCTTTTCCTTTTTTTCAAAGTTGTTCTCGTCTTCGGACAAAGCAGGGTTTTGTTGGGTAGGGTTTTCAGGCCTGGTGCCCTCAGGTTGGGCTTGTACCCTCCCGTTTTTGCATTCAGTGTCCTCTATAGCTTGGGTATTGTTTTCCCAAAAGTAAGGAATTGTCAGGGTTTTTTCCCTGTTGTGTTTGCCATGTGCTGCTGGCAGCCATTTTACTCACCTCTCTTCCTGACTATGGTGCATTGTGGGGGATGCTGCTCATTTCCTGCACTTCCTATTTAAAGGGCCTCTGTTCAGTATGCTTTGCCTTTGCGTTGTCTCAGACCTGTTTGTGAGAGTTCCTGTGTATTACCTGACTGCCTGATGTCCTTCCTGGTTCCTGATCCCTGGCTTGTTCCTGACTCTGCTGTTTTCCTTCTTCCTGATTCCGGCTCGTCTGACTATTCACTTTGGCTCCTGACTCGGCTCGTCTGACTACCAGCTCTGGTTTTGACTCCTGGCTTGTTATTTGACTTGTGGACTTTTTATTATTTTTAGCTATTAATAAAGGTGTGATTATTTTTGCACTTCTCGTCTCAGTCTGATTCCTGGCACCCTGGCATTACGCAAAGGACATGAATCCTGATGGTGCTAATAATCCACCTTAACCTGCCATCATTTCCAGGATAGTAACATACATAGTAACATAGTAGATAAGGTTGAAAAAAGACTGAAGTCCATCGAGTTCAACCTATACAAATCTAAAATACTTACAAAAAGCTCCAGTTAAGCTTAAATAACCCCATTAAAATGTGACCCATTTAATACTAGCAATCATATCCATGAATTTTGTTTATATACAGAAATTTATCCAGACTATTTTTAAATGTATCTATGGTATTGGCATTCACTACCTCCTTTGGTAATGAGTTCCACAATTTTATTGCTCTTACAGTGAAAAAACTTTTCCGTTGCAGGAGATTAAATCTCCTTTCCTCCAACCTTAAATTATGACCTCTTGTCAGAAACAATTTTCTTGGAATAAACAGAGCTTCTGCCATCTCTGTATATGGGCCTTGAATATATTTATATAAAGTAATCATGTCACCTCTCAAGCGCCTTTTTTCTAAAGAAAACAGACCCAGTTTGGCTAGCCTCTCCTCATAGGTTAATTTCTCCAATCCCCTTATTAGCTTTGTGGCCCTTCTCTGAACTTTCTCTTGTTCTGCAATATCTTTTTTAGCAATTGGTCCCCAGAACTGCACTCCAAACTCAAGGTGAGGTCTTACCAGGGCTTTATATAATGACAGAATTATGCTTTCCTCCCTTGAATCAATGCCTCTTTTAATACATGCTAGTATCTTATTAGCCTTTGAAGCCGCTGCCCTGCATTGTGCACCCATCTTTAGCTTGTTATCTATTACTACTCCCAAATCCCTTTCCTCCTGTGTTTGGCTAAGTCTTGTCCCATTTAAAAAATACGTAACCTGCTTATTTTTACTTCCAAAATGTAGAACCTTGCATTTTTCCGTATTAAATCTAATTTTCCATTCACTTGCCCATAGTTCTAATTTTAGCAAATCCCTTTGTAAAGAGAGTTCGTCCTGCTGTGACCTTATGACCTTACTTAACTTAGTATCATCTGCAAAAATAGAGATGTCGCTATTTAATCCTTGCTCCAAGTCATTTATAAAAATATTAAAAAGAACAGGGCCCAGTACTGATCCCTGGGGGACGCCACTGATTACCTTTGTCCAATCGGAGTATGATCCATTTACTACTACTCGTTGCTTCCTATCTTTTATCCAGTTATTTATCCATGAGCTAACATTTTCAGCTATTCCCAGTCCCTTAATTTTGTGCATTAATCTCTCATGTGGCACTGTATCAAATGCCTTTGCAAAATCTAAGTATATCACATCAACTGATTCCCCTTTATCTATATTTTTACTTCCTCATAGAATCTAATTAGATTAGTTTGACATGATCTATTTCTCCTAAAGCCATGCTGATTAGAACTCATAATCTTGTTTACACGAATATGCTCATCAATATAATCCCTTCAAATATCTTCCCCACTATTGATGTCAGACTAACTGGTCTATAGCTTCCTGGATCATCCCTGCTTCCCTTTTTGAAGAGTGGCACCACATCAGCTTTACACCAATCCTGGGGTACCATGCCTGAGGATAATGAGTCTTGAAAAATTAAGAGTAAAGGTTTGTCTATAACAGTGCTAAGTTCCCTTAACACCCTTGGGTGTATTCCATCTGGGCCTGGAGTTTTATTTACCTTAATATTTTCCAGTTTTTTCCTGATATCCTCTAAACAAAACCCAGTTAGTGGTATGGACTGGCATGTTCTATTCTGTTCCAAAGTAGCATTCAATGGATGAACATGATCACCGCTTGGATCAATTTGCACTAGCCCTGCAAACCCTGCTGACTCGCACTGCACATTTGGAGAAAAGTGTCCCACAAGTTATGGCTGCTCCTGTTTCCACTGCTGCACCTATGCCTACCAGGAGCATGTCTGGTTCTCTCCAAGGACTGTGATGCACTCTTTTACCTTGTCAAATGGCTCCAATGGGGCTGCGTTTGCCCTTGTCAACTCCCTCCAAGGACTGTGATGCACTCTGTTACCTTGTCAAATGGCTTCAATGTGGCTGTGTTGGCCCTTTTCAACTCCCTCCAAGGACTGTGATGAACTCTTTTACCTTGTCAAATGGCTCCAATGGGGCTGTGTTGGCCCTTGTCAACTCCCTCCAAGGACTGTGATGAACTCTTTTACCTTGTCAAATGGCTCCAAAGGGGCTGTGTTGGCCCTTGTCAACACCCTCCAAGGACTCTGATGCACTCTTTTACCTTGTCAAATGGCTCCAATGGGACTGTGTTTGCCCTTGTCAACTCCCTCCAAAGACTGTGATGAACTCTTTTACCTTGTCAAATGGCTCCAATGGGGCTGTGTTGGCCCTTGTCAACTCCCTCCAAGGACTGTGATGAACTCTTTTACCTTGTCAAATAGCACCTCTACCTCAGCGATATGGAGGCGATCCTATCCAGTGCAGAGGGTTTTTGAACCAGGTGGGCATTTTCTTTGAGATGTTACCTCAGGCATTTCCCTCTGACAGAGCTAAGGTGGGTTTTCTCATCTCGTTACTCTCTGACACAGCTCTTGCCTGGGCTAATCGCTTGTGGGAGACTAATAAACCTGTGATTTCAAATTACCCTGAATTTCTGGCCTCCTTTCGAAGGGTATTTGATGTTCCTCTGCTGCTAAACGACTCATGTCCATTCAGCAAGGTACAAGATCTGTTGCTCAGTATGCTATTGAGTTCCGTACGCTTGCCGCAGAGGTAGGTTGGAACAATGAAGCCCTTCTTGCCGCCTTCTTTCATGGGCTCTCTGATGCAATTAAAGACGAAGTTGCTGCCAGAGATTTACCAGAGGATCTCGAGGCATTGGTGTCTTTTTTATCCTAATTGACATCAGACTCATAGAGAGGCCCTCATTCAAGGAGCGCTTGCTATTGAGGCCATTGATGGCAGGCCCCTTCAGCCCACACTCGTTACTCACCAAACTGCTCCGTTGTCCATGGCTGTTGGGGCTCTCCATTTTGAAACCCTCCAGTTCCAGCTGAAAAACTCTCCGCATTTTCCGGTTGTTCTGGGTTATCCCTGGCTCCATAAGCACAATCCCAGTCTCGACTGGCGCAGGTCCGAAATTTTGTTGTGGTCCCCGCAATGTATTTCCACTTATCTTTGGAAACCAGTTAAAGTTTTGTGCACTTCTTCTGTATCTCAATTGCCAGAGGAGTACTGAGAGTTTCTAGACGTGTTTGACAAGGTGCGTGCTGGTACGTTGCCTCCTCACCGGTCTTACGATTGTGCTATAAACCTGCAACCCGGAGCCATTCCTCCTCGGGCCGGGTGTACCCTCTGTCTGTTGCAGAGAATTGTGCTATGGAGGAGTATGTTGCTGATGCTCTGTCGCGGGGGATCATCCGCAAATCCTGCTCTCCTGCAGGTGCTGGCTTCTTCTTTGTGAAGAAAAGGGTGGCGAGTTAAGACCATGTATCGCTTATAGGGATCTTAATCGTCTTACCATTAAGAATGCTTACCCTATTCTGCTTATTACGGAACTCTTTGACCACCTCAAGGGAGCTACGGTCTTCACTAAACTTGATTTGAGAGGAGCGTACAATCTCGTTAGGATTAAGGAGGGCCACGAATGGAAAACGGCATTTAACACCAGGAGCGGGCATTATGAGTATCTTGTAATGCCCTTTGGCCTATGTAATGCTCCTGCTGTTTTTCACGAATTTATTAATGATGTTGCAACAGTGTGTTGTGGTGTACTTAGACGACATCCTCATACACTCACCCACACTTGAGGCTCATCATTCTGATGTTACACAGGTTCTTCAGAGACTATGTGAGAACAGCCTGTTTTGTAAACTCGAGAAATGTGAGTTCCATCAGACTCAAGTAACCTTCCTAGGTTATGTTATCTCCGTTACAGGGTTCTCCATGGATCCTGACAAGTTATCTGCAGTTCTGCAGTGGCCTCGCCCAGTTGGTCTTCAGTCTATTCAACGTTTTTTGGGGTTTGCCAATTACTATAGAAAGTTTATTAAAAACTTTTCTTCCTTGGTCAAACCTATCACAGACATGACCCGTAAAGAGAATGATCCACTCCATTGGTCACCTACTGCTATTAAGGCCTTTGATAGTCTTAAGACTGCCTTTGCTGCCGCTCCAGTTCTGGCTCATCCTAACCCTGTCCTGCCTTTCGATCTTGAGGTCGATGCGTCTGAGACTGGAGTAGGTGCCCTCTTGTCTCAACGACCTACGCCTGACAGTTCCTTGCATCTGTGTGGTTTCTTCTCTAAGAAATTGTCTCCAGCCGGAATTACTGGCCATAATTTTGGCACTCAAGGAATGGAGACATCTTCTCGAGGGTACTAGCGTGCTAGTGCTCATTCTTACTGACCACAAGAATTTAACTTATCTATCTGAAGCAAAACGTCAGGGTGCCAGGAATCAGACTGAGATGAGAAGTGCAAAAATAATCACACCTTTATTAATAGCAAAAAATAATAAAAAGTCCACAAGTCAAATAACAAGCCAGGAGTCAAAACCAGAGCTGGTAGTCAGACGAGCCGAGTCAGGAGCCAAAGCGAATAGTAAGATGAGCCAGAGTCAGGAACAAGCCAGGGATCAGGAACCAGGAAGGACGCCAGGCAGCCAGGTAATACACAGGAACTCTCGCAAACAGGTCTGAGACAACGCAAAGGCAAAGCATACTGAACAGAGGCCCTTTAAATAATAAGTGATGACATCACAATTCTGAGACTGCATCCTGTCTAACATGGATGATGCACACCAGTCTGGCCATTAAAGGAAGTGCAGGAATTGAGCAGCATCCCCCAAAATGCACCATAGTCAGGAAGAGAGGTGAGTAAAATGGCTGCCAGCAGCACATTGCAAACACAACAGGGAAAAAACCCTGACAGTACCCTCCCCTCAACGACCCCTCCCCCGTGGGAGGACAAAAGGCTTATTGGGGAAACAGGCATGGAAGGCACAGAGGAGGGCGGGAGCATGAACATCAGAGGAGGGAACCCAAGAAGAGTTCCTGACTCTGCTGTTTTCCTTGTTTCTGATTCCGACTCGTCTGACTATTCGCTTTGGCTCCTGACTCGGCTCCTCTGACTACCAGCTCTGGTTTTGACTCCTGGCTTATTTTACTTGTGGACTTTTAATTGTTTTTTGCTATTAATAAAGGTGTGATTATTTTTGCACTTCTCGTCTCAGTCTGATTCCTGGCACCCTGACATGAATGCAGCTGTGGACTCTTTCCATTTATGAAGAAAAACATAAATTATAATTACCTGATGATTTTCTTTTCTTCAGATGGAAAGAGTCCACAGCTCCCCACCCGTATTTTCTGTGGGGCGTCTGTTTTTTGTTCTTCTGGCACCTTTTCACCCTGATATTCTTCTACTGTTCCTTGTTCCTCGGCAGAATGACTGGGGGATGAGGGAAGTGGGAGGGGTGTTTAAGCCTTTGGCTGGGGTGTCTTTGCCTCCTCCTGGTGGCCAGGTACTGATTTCCCATAAGTAATGAATGCAGCTGTTGACTCTTTCCATCTGAAGAAAAGAAAATTATCAGGTTAGCATAATTTATGTTATTACATTAGCAGTTTTGACCAGAAGGGCCTTATGATTGAAAATATGGTCATCTGATATGGATTCCAAGTCTAGGCTTTTGTCCTTTCCTTTTTAGGGAAAAGTTTTGTTTGGGGCTGGTCTGGATGCTATTATTTCTACTATGACTGGCAGCTTTTCTCACAAAGGACAAGAATTTTAAGGGTAATTTCAAGGCTTCTAAACATTTGTGTTCCCTTTCTTTATCCAAGAACCAAAAGTCCTCTTCCTCCTCTCAAAAACAGGGTTCTTCCATATTTTCCTGGAAGACAAATCATAATTGGAACAAGTCAAAACAGTCTAACAAACCTTTCTCCTCTACAAGACAGCATGAAGGTGTAGCTTCCAATCCTGATCTTCTGGTGGGGGCAGATTATGCCTTTTTCAGGAGTCTTGGTTTAATCTTTCTAAAAATAGCTTCCCATGGATACTGAATTTAAAGCCTCCCAGGAGTTTTCTTCTATCTCATGTTCCAAAGAATGCTGTGACAATGCCACAGTTTTCCCGCCATTCCCGCCCCTCCAGACCTCCATAGAAACCATAGCCCACAGAATCCCAGGACAAAGTGGTGACGGTTTTGGGGTGATCCCGGGGGAGCGGCACTGTCATTTGAAAGCTCTCGGTCCCCAGATGCCGCAGTTCAAAAAGCGGCGTGATTCGTTATTGGGGACCGGAAATACAGCCCATTAAAGTTAGGGGGGTAGGGGTGTGCAAAACCACCGGTTCCCAAAGCAGCTTCCCTCCAGGAAATCACCTCTTGTACTCCCTAGGGGCTACTAATCCCCAAAAGAGCAGAGCTCTGGGGCACATGGTTGCTGGAGCGACCAGGGGTAAAGTTAGCGGTGTCCTGTGGCCGAACAGGAGTTCCAGGAGCCCGGACAGCCTGAGAGGGGTTAGGCGGGTGTCCGTTGTGAGGTAGCCGACTGGGAGTTCCAGGAGCCCAGCCAGCCTAAGAGGGTTTTCCAGGTCATAGATCAGCTCTTCTCTAAACAAGTTTGGAACACAAAACCTTGCAAACAAAAGCTTCCAGAGATTGTGGTTGCTCTGAGGAGCCCAAAACCACTGATAAACAACAGAGGTGCGGTTTTAGGGGGGTGGGAGGTAGCCTTAGCTGTCTGGTATCCGTGACATCTCCCCCCCTCCATTTCGGCAGACCCGGCTAGACCCTTAACGGGTTGTCCTGGGGCTGTTCGACGGTGGCCCTCCACTTCTCGGTTGCTGGGAAAGGTGATCCCATCTCTCCAAAGCTTGGGGCATCCTGGGGGGTTCCGGCTGGCGTTTATACCCTGGGCGCAGGGATAGTCACATAAGGCAAAGTCCCAAACAAGTATGCCAAGGCCGGCTCCCAAACAATTGCTGTCCCACAAGTTCCAGGGTCCTCAAGTTCCAGGGCCACACTGCCTCTCTCCGTAACACTCGGTTTGGTACCAGCGGACCCAGACCAGAGGGGGAGGTTGCTCCTTGGTGGGGCAGGCAAGCTCGGATGCCCAAACATGTGGCACCAACTGTATAAGCTTTTCTCCTCCTTGCCTAATGCAACGCCTGCCCCCAGTGAGAAATACTCCGGGACAAGAAAAGGGTAGAGACCCTGCCAAGCTACTGAGGGGAGAGACCGTCTGTCTCTTCTCCCGAGAAGGAGATCTACCGCTGGGGAGAGAGACTGACTGTCTCCTTTCCCAGCTCCTGGCTCTGCCGCTGGGGAGAGAGACCAACTGTCTCCTCTCCCAGGAAGGGGTTCTGCGTACGGGGAGGGAGGACGACTACCTCCACTCCCAGGGGATGGCTCTGCCACTGGGGAGAGAGACCGACTGTCTCCTCTCCCGGCTCCTGGTTCTGCCGCTGGGGAGAGAGACCGACTGTCTCCTTTCCCAGCTCCTGGCTCTGCCGCTGGGGAGAGAGACCAACTGTCTTCTCTCCCAGGAAGGGGTTCTGCGTAATGGGAGGGAGGACGACTAACTCCACTCCCAGGGGATGGCTCTGCCACTGGGGAGAGAGACCGACTGTCTCCTTTCCCAGCTCCTGGCTCTGCCACTAGGGAGAGAGAACAACTGTCTCCTCTCCCAGGAAGGGGTTCTGCGTACGGGGAGGGAGGACGACTACCTCCACTCCCAGGGGATGGCTCTGCCACTGGGGAGAGAGACCGACTGTCTCCCCCCAAGGAATCTGCATCCAATTGGAAGCCTTCTTGAAATTGCAATAAATCCAAGCCATTTAGGAAACCAAAGTCAGCCCCTAAGTCCGCATGAAGGTGCGGCCCTCATTCCAGCTCAGCTGGTAGGGGGCAGATTAAGGTTTTTCAAGGATTTTTGGATAAAGTCTGTCCAAAATCCATTGTATTCAGAGCATTGTCTCTCAAGGGTATCGAATAGGATTCAGAGAAAGACCTCCTGTGAGAAGATTTTTTCTCTCACGTATCACTGTAAATCCAGTAAAAGCTCAGGCTTTTCTGAAGTGTGTTTCAGATCATGCCAGTTCCTCCTCAGGAATAAGGTTTGGGTTTTTATTCAAACCTATTCATTGTACCAAAGAAAGAAACTTTATTCAAACCAGTTCTGGATCTGAAAATTTTGTTATGTAAGCGTACCAACTTTCAAGATGTTGACTATAAGGACTATTCTGCCTTTTGTTCAGCAAGGACATTATATGTCCACAATAGACTTGCAGGATGCATACCTTCATATTCCGATTCATCCAGAACACTATCAGTTTCTGAGATTCTCTTTTCTAGACGAGCATTACCAATTTGTTGCTCTTCCATTTGGCCTAGCAACAGCTCCAAGAATCTTTTCAAAGGTTCTGGGTGCCCTACTATCTGTAATCAGAGAACAGGGTATTGCAGTGTTTCCTTATTTGGACGATATCTTGGTACTAGCTCAGTCTTTACGTACTCCAGAATCTCACACGAATCAACTAGTGTTGTTTCTTCGGAAACATGGTTGGAGGATCAATTTACCAAAAAGTTTCTTGATTCCTCAGACAAGGGTCACCTCTTTAGGCTTCCAGATAGATTCAGTGTCCATGACTCTGTCTCTAACAGACAAGAGACGTTTAAAATTGGTCGCAGCATACTGGCACCTTCAGTCTCAGTCATTCCCTTCAGTGGCTATGTGCATGGAAGTTTTAGGTCTCATGACTGCAGCATCGGACGCGATCCCCTTTGCTCATTTTCACATGAGACCTCTACAGCTTTGTATGCTGAATCAATGGTGCAGGGATTATACAAAGATATCACAATTAATATCCTTGAATCCCAATGTACGACACTCTCTGACATGGTGGATAGATCACCATCGTTTGGTTCAAGGGGCTTCTTTTGTTTGGCCAACCTGGACTGTGATCTCAACAAACGTGAGTCTTTCAGGTTGGGGAGCTGTTTGGGGATCTCTGACAGCACAAGGGGTTTGGAAATCTCAAGATGCGAGATTACCAATAAATATTTTAGAACTCCGTGCAATTCTCAGGGCTCTTCAGTTCTGGCCTCTGCTAAAGAGAGAACCGTTCATTTGTTTTCAGACAGACAATATCACAACTGTGGCTTATGTCAATCATCAGGGTGGGACTCACAGTCCCCAAGCTATGAAAGAAGTATCTCAGATACTTGCTTGGGTGGAATCCAGCTCCTGTCTAATCTCTGCGGTGCATATCCCAGGTGTAGACAATTGGGAGGCGGATTATCTCAGCCACCAGACTTTACATCCAGGGGAGTGGTCTCTCCATCCAGATGTGTTTTCTCAGATTGTTCAGATGTGGGGTCTTTCAGAGATAGATCTCATGACCTCTCATCTAAACAAGAAACTTCCCAGATACCTGTCCAGGTCCAGGGATGTGCAGGCGGAAGCAGTGGATGTGCTGACACTTCCTTGGTGTTATCATCCTGCTTACATCTTCCCGCCTCTAGTTCTCCTTCCAAGAGTGATCTCCAAGATCATCATGGAACAGTCTTTTGTGTTGCTGGTGGCTCCAGCATGGCCACACAGGTTTTGGTATGCAGATCTGGTTCGGTGTCCAGTTGCCCACCTTGGCCACTTCCGTTTCGGCCGGACCTACTATCTCAAGGTCCGTTTTTCCATCAGGATCTCAAATCATTAAATTTGAAGGTATGGAAATTGAACGCTTAGTTCTGAGTCATAAAGGTTTCTCTGACTCAGTGATTAATACTATGTTACAAGCTCGTAAATCTGTCTCTAGAAGATTTATTATAGAGTTTGGAAGACTTACATTTCATGGTGTTCTTCTCATAAATTCTCCTGGCATTCTTTTAGAATTCCTAGAATTTTACAGTTTCTTCAGGATGGTTTGGATAAGGGTTTGTCTGCAAGTTCATTGAAAGGACAAATCTCTGCTCTTTCTGTTTTATTTCACAGAAAGATTGCTATACTTCCTGATATACACTATACGCTTTAATTCGTATTAAGCCTGTCATTAAGTCAATTTCTCCTCCTTGGAGTCTTAATTTGGTTCTGAAGGCTTTACAGGCTCCTCCATTTGAACCTATGCATTCTTTAGACATTCAACACTTTCCAAGAAAGTAGTTTTTTCTTTTGGCCATCTCTTCTGCTAGAAGAGTTTCTGAGTTATCTAATCTTTCTTGTGAGTCTCCTTTTCTGATTTTTCATCAGGATAAGGCAGTTTTGCAGACTTCTTTTCAATTTTTATCTAAGGTTGTGAATTCTAACAACATTAGTAGAGAAATTGTTGTCCCTTCCTTATGTCCTAATCCTAAGAATTCTTTGGAGAGATCCTTACATTCTTTGGATGTGATAAGAGCTTTGAAATATTATGTGGAAGCTACTAAAGATTTCAGGAAGACTTTTAGTCTATTTGTTTTATTTTCTGGTCCTAGGAAAGGTCAGAAGGCTTCTGCTATTTCCTTGGCTTCTTGGTTGAAACTTTTGATTCATCAAGCTTATTTGGAGTCGGGTCAGGCCCCGCCTCAGAGAATTACAGCTCATTCTACTAGATCGGTCTCCACTTTGTGGGCTTTTAAGAATGAAGCTTCAGTTGATCAGATTTGCAAAGCGGCAACTTGATCTTCTTTGCATACGTTTACTAAATTCTACCGTTTTGAGGTATTTGCTTCTTCGGAAGCAGTTTTTGGTCGAAAAGTTCTTCAGGCAGCTGTTTCAGTTTGATTCTTCTGCTTTTGTTTTAAGTTTTTTTCTATCAAAAATGAAAATAAACTTATTTTTTTGGGTTGTGGATTAATTTTTTTCAGCGGAATATGGCTGTTTTTATTTTTATTCCCTCCCTCTCTAGTGACTCTTGAGTGGAAGATCCACATCTTGGGTATTGATATCCCATATGTCACTAGCTCATGGACTCTTGCCAATTACATGAAAGAAAACATAATTTATGTAAGAACTTACCTGATAAATTAATTTCTTTCATATTGGCAAGAGTCCATGAGGCCCACCCTTTTTATGGTGGTTATGATTTTTTGTATAAAGCACAATTATTTCCAAATTTCCTTTGTTGATGCTTTCTACTCCTTTCTTATCACCCCACTGCTTGGCTATCCATTAAACTGAATTGTGGGTGTGGTGAGGGGTGTATGTATAGGCATTTTGAGGTTTGGGAACCTTTGCCCCTCCTGGTAGGATTGTATATCCTATATGTCACTAGCTCATGGACTCTTGCCAATATGAAAGAAATGAATTTATCAGGTAAGTTCTTACATAAATTATGTTTTTCTTAGTTGCCACTCCTCCACGGTCGAGCTCCATGAATCCCAGAGGGCTGCATCCCAGATCTGTATGCCCTTGGCACGCTGCTTAGCAAGATCTAGCAGCCTCTTGTATTCCTTTACCAGTGCCTCTTCCTGATCAATTATAAAATCCAGATCGTCTAGTAGCCAGGATTCCTCCAAGAGATCCAGCAGTTCCTCTTGGAGCCCAGAGATATCCTCCAGACCCTGGTCCGTCTTGCTCCCAAACTGTGGGTCCTCTGTCCTTTTTGTAAATAGCAATCCAGGGCCGCCGATGCCCTCTGTGGGAGAGCCATCCTCCAGCCATGGCTGCGCTTGCGTAGCGAGCCACTGGAGGGCCCGATAGCCGTCCTCCACCCACATCTCTTGCTGGATCAGTCTATGTAGAACAGATAGCCATTCCTTCTTTGGCTGTTCTCCCAGGAAAGGCACTCTCACGGTTCGCCGAACCTGGAACCTTCTGTCATTCGTGGGGAGGACCTTTCCATTGTCCCTCTCCTGTTGAAGAGCCTCCCACCAGAGGTCCCGGCGGATCAGGTCCCTCTGTTCCAGCACGTCCTGTTGGTAAATAGGACCGTCCAGGGCCAGCACCTCCTGTACTCTCCCTAGGAACTCCATATTTACCTGCTACTGTGGCGCTTCTCCTCTGTCAGCAGGAACCTTGTAAAAGAAGCAGATCCCACCGTTGCCAGCCAATGTGACGGATACCCCGGCTACCCCGACTGGGTAGCTCCGCCAAAGGGGTCCTGCTTCCTCCCTGCTGACTGCAGCTATGTAGCTGGCAAGTAACCACAGCCTGTAGCCACCCCTGATGCCCGACAGCACCAGTACTCTGTGTCCCACCCTGTGGCAGACTTCAGCTACCCTGACTGGGTAGCTCTGCTATAGGGTCCTTCCTTTGCCTGGAACAGGCTGCTATGTAGCCCAGGAAAGTGATTTTAGCTGGAGCTCACCCAAATAACTAGACAGACTAGTATTCAGGTGAAACCAGAACTGAGTTTATTAGGACAAACAGATGCAGATTTACAGATGCAGCAGGCGGTTTTGGTTATGGGGCATACTTGAACAGAGAATGGAGCGTGGCTGCATGGCCTGAGGAATAGGTTACCTTAGGTCTTACAAGGAACCTGACACTGTTATTCCCTATAGTGGTAGCCATAGAGATTTGGGGTCAAAGGCTGGAAAACAGGTCAGTAGTTTTCTGGACGGATAATATGAGTGTGGTATAGGCCATAAACAGATTATCCGCATCCTCTCCAGTAGTTGTGAGATACTTAAGACAGCTAGTGCTACGCTTTACTGCAAGGCACATCCCGGGGTTGCATAATGTGATTGCTGATGCACTCTCTCGATTTAATTGGGGGCAGTTTAGAAAGGTAGTGCCCAAGGCAGCTGCGACTGGACTAACGTGCCCCTCATTTCTTTGGCAGCTGGCACAGGATGGGCAGCCGTTCTCCCCTTAATGCAGGAATCATTGACGCCTAAGACTTGGAAAACATACCAGAACCATTGGAAAGGATTGGAGACATTCTGCCACCAGAAGGGGTTTTAGGTACATTGCGCCTCTCGGCTACAGGTGCTTGATTGGTTGGCATGTTTGAGGCAGGAGGGGATTTCTAGACTGGCGGTAATGGCTAAGCTGTTGGGGAATATGGATAACTCAAAATCGTTTCTGGTTTGCCAGGTCTTAAAGGGATGGGGCAGGCTGGACCCCCAACCTAAAGACCAGAGGGAGCCTATCACACCGCTACGCTTGAGGCAGTTGGTGTTGGAGCTAAGAGCAGTATGCTCCTCAGAGTACGAGGTTCTGCTTTTCCAAACAGCATTCTCCTTAGCTTTCGCAGGGGCATTGCGTTTAGGGGAGTTAGTAGCTTCTTCCAGAGTTAAGGGCTCGGGAGGTATCCAACTAGAACATATTAGGACATCCGAGGAGGGGCTCTTTCTGCTAGCTCCTCAGTCCAAGACGGATCAGGAGGGAAAAGGGGCATGGTTGTCCCTGTTCAGACATGAATTCCCAGAATGCTGCTCAGTGCAGAATGTAGAGGCATACGGCAAGGTTAGACCGGCATGATGGTAGTTTGTTGTCTATATTCCAATTCCGCAAGGTTCTTGCTAGAACTGCAGAAAAATTGGGGTTAGATCCGTCTAGAATAGCACTGCACTCATTTCGGATAGCGGCTACCACTAGTGCGGCTGCAAGGGGGTCTTCCACGACGGAGATCAAGCGCCTGGGGCGCTGGGAGTTGCGGAGCTACAAAATGTACATCAGGCCTTTACCCAAGTGTTGGGTTGGTTGTTTACACTTTTAATGTTAGGAGGGTTGGGGTAAGTGCGCTAAAAAAGCTAAAGGTATCAAATAAAGTTTAACTCCTTCTTAGTTATCGATTAGTTTGAATTTTAAAAAAGAATTTTTTTATAAAATTTTGTAACAGACGTCCTAAAAATTGTTTATACTTTGTTTCATTGAACAGTGGTCAGAGGAAAAGAGTGTAATATTATGGTTATATGTGCTAAAATTACTCGAATAGTAATTGATTATTTAAAATTAAAAAGAAACTTTTCTGAGTGATATCGTGAAAATGTCACTGTGAAAAAAAGGACTAATGTGAGAAAATAGTTAATTCGTTACTAGTGTTAAAAAACTTATTACGTGTGAAAACTATTCACATTGGGTGATACAAATTATTAATAAAAGCTAAGTAGCCAAAAAACTTAATGACAAAAGGAAATGTGTGATAATATCAGTGGCGGTGTCTAATAATATATATTTGCAAGTTCAGAGTTGCATGAAATAAACAAAATATAATAACAAGTTCCAAAAATCCCTTAAAAAAATATAAACAAGTGTGCAAATCTCATCTATTTATTATTAAGATAAAAAGGTTTAAAATTTCACAAGGGGACGTCTCCCCAGATTACAACAACATAAAAATATTAAATGAAACGATCTCTGTAGTAATCAACAAATTGCCAGGGACTGTATATCACAGAGACACAGTATATTGCTATGTTATAAACTCTGGTGGTAACTTTCTCCTACATTGGTGTATTCCCTTACTTGTGGGAATATTCTCTTCCCCAACAGGAAATGGCAAAGAGAGCACAGCAAAAGCTGCCCATATAGCCCCCCCTCTGGCTCCGCCCCCCAGTCATTCTCTTTGCCGCTCTGAACAAGTAGCATCTCCACGGGGATGGTAAAGAGTATGTGGTGTTAGTTGTAGTTTTTTATTCTTCTATCAAGAGTTTGTTATTTTAAAATAGTGCCGGTTTGTACTATTTACTCTACAACAGAAAGTGATGAAGAGTTCTGTTAAAGAGGTGTATGATTTTAGCAGCAGTAACTAAAATCCATTGCTGTTCCCACGCAGGACTGTTGAGCCCAGAGAACTTCAGTTGGGGGAACAGTTTGCAGACTTTTCTGCTCAAGGTATGACTAGTCCATTTTCTAACAAGACATAGTAATGCTAGAAGACTGTCATTTTCCCTTTTTGGGATCGGTAAGCCATTTTTCTTAGACTCATAACAGAATGAAGGCTTATTAATGGGCTATATACTGGTTGACACTATTGTGGGCTAAATAGATTGATTTATACAATATTTATATGACTTTGGAGTGTTTTGGATCTTGAAAACACTTTGGGAACGTTTTTTATTCGCCTGGCAGTTGTTTAGGCACCTATTCTAGTCAGGAAGGGCCTTTCACTCTGGTATGCAGAGGGAGGAGGCCTTATTTTCGTGCCTTAATTGCGCAGTTACTTCTGGAAGCAGTGCATGCAGCTTCATGTGAGAAGGTCCTGTGGCCAAAAAAAACGATTCTGGAAGGCTTATTTCTGTGGTGAATAACCCCCAAGGAAAGGTAAAGCCGCAGCAAAGGCTGTGGCTGGGACTGTAGTGGGTTTAAACTGGGAAATTGAACAAATAGCTCCGGTTTGCTCATTTAAGGGGTTACAAGCTTGAAATTTGGTGTGCAATACTTTCAAAGCATTAAGACACTAGGGTGCAAATTATAAGGATCGGATATTTCCTTCATAGTTTTTCACACATTCAGAAATAAAGTGTGCTCTGTTTAACATTTAAAGAGACAGTAACGGTTTTGTTTAAAAACGGTTTTATTGCATTAATAGCCTGTATAAGCCTGTCTTAACATGTCTGTACCTTCAGATAGAACATGTTCTGTATGTATGGAGGCCAAGGTGGTCCCCCCTTTAAATGTATGTGAAAATTGTGCCATGGCGTCCAAACAAAGTAAGGACAGTACTGTCACATTTAATAAGGTTGCCCAAGATGATTCTTCAAATGAAGGTAGTGGGGATAGTTCACCATCCTCTCCTTCTGTGTCAACTCCAGTTATGCCCGTGCAGGCGACACCTAGTACATCTAGCGCGCCAATGCTTGTTACTATGCAACAATTAACGGCAGTAATGGATAATTCTATAGCTAATCTTTTATCCAAAATGCCAGCATTTCAAAGAAAGCGTGATTGTTCAGTTTTAAATACAGAAGATGAGCAAGTGTGCGCTGACGATAATTTATCTGTTATTCCCTCACACCAGTCAGAATTGGCAGTGAGGGAGGGTCTGTCGGAGGGAGAAATTTCTGATTCAGGAAAAATTTCTCAACAGGCAGAACCTGATATTGTGACGTTTAAATTTAAGTTAGAACATCTCCGCGCCCTGCTTAAGGAGGTGCTAACTACTCTGGACGATTGTGACTCTTTGGTCATTCCAGAAAAATTGTGCAAAATGGACAAATTCCTTGAGGTCCCTGTGCACGCTGATGCCTTTCCGATACCCAAAAGGGTGGCGGACATAGTGACTAAGGAGTGGGAGAAGCCAGGTATACCTTTTGTCCCACCTCCTATATTTAAGAAAATGTTCCCCATTGTCGACCCCAGGAGGGACGCATGGCAAACGGTTCCTAAGGTTGAGGGGGCAGTTTCTACGTTGGCCAAATGCACAACTATTCCCATTGAGGACAGTTGTGCTTTCAAAGATCCTATGGATAAAAAATTGGAAGGATTGCTTAAAAAGATATTTGTTCATCAAGGTTTCCTCCTCCAACCAATTTCGTGCATTATTCCTGTCACAACGGCGGCGTCTTTTTGGTTCGAAGAACTAGAAAATTCGCTCAATAAGGAGACTCCATATGAGGAAGTCATGGACAGAATTCACGTACTAAAGTTGGCTAATTCCTTTATTTTAGATGCCGCTTTGCAATTGGCGAAATTAGCGGCGAAAAATTCAGGTTTTGCTATTGTGGCGCGCAGAGCGCTTTGGCTAAAATCTTGGTCGGCGGATGTGTCATCCAAGACAAAATTGCTTAATATTCCTTTCAAAGGTAAGACCCTTTTTGGGCCAGAATTGAAGGAGATTATTTCAGACATCCCTGGGGGAAAGGGCCATGCCCTCCCACAGATTAGACCTTTCAAGGCTAAGAACAAATCTAATTTTCGTTCCTTTCGCAACTTCAGGAACGGACCGTCTCCTAACTCTGCAGCCTCTAGACAAGAGGGTAACGCTTCCCAGGCTAAGCCAGCATGGAAACCAATGCAAGGCTGGAACAAGGGTAAACAGGCCAAGAAGCCTGCTGCTGCTACCAAGACAGCATGAAGGGGTAGCCCCCGATCCGGGACCGGATCTAGTAGGGGGCAGACTTTCTCTCTTTGCTCAGGCTTGGGCAAGAGATGTTCAGGATCCCTGGGCACTAGAAATAGTTTCTCAGGGTTATCTTCTAGAATTCAAGGAACTTCCTCCAAGGGGAAGGTTCCACATGTCTCGCTTATCTTCAGACCAGATAAAGAGACAGGCATTCTTACATTGCGTAGGAGATCTATTAAAGATGGGAGTGATACACCCAGTTCCAACAGTGGAACAAGGTCAGGGGTTTTACTCAAACCTGTTTGTAGTTCCCAAAAAAGAGGGAACTTTCAGACCAATTCTGGATTTAAAAATTCTAAACAAATTCCTCAGAGTTCCATCATTCAAAATGGAAACCATTCGGACAATATTACCAACCATCCAGGAGGGTCAATTCATGACTACCGTGGATTTAAAGGATGCGTATCTACATATTCCTATCCACAAAGATCATCATCAGTTCCTAAGGTTCGCCTTTCTGGACAAACATTACCAGTTCGTGGCTCTTTCGTTCGGTTTAGCCACTGCTCCCAGAATTTTCACAAAGGTGCTAGGGTCCCTTCTAGCGGTTCTAAGACCGAGGGGCATTGCAGTGGCACCTTACCTAGACGACATCCTAATCCAAGCGTCGTTCCTTTCCAAATCAAGGGCTCATACAGACATTGTATTAGCTTTTCTCAGGTCTCACGGGTGGAAGGTGAACGTGGAAAAGAGTTCCCTGTCCCCGTCTACAAGAGTTCCCTTTCTGGGAACAATAATAGATTCTGTAGAAATTAAGATTTTTCTGACAGAGGTCAGAAAATTAAAGCTTCTAAATGCTTGTCAAGTTCTTCAGTCTATTCCTCAGCCTTCCATAGCTCAGTGCATGGAAGTAATAGGTCTAATGGTTGCAGCAATGGACGTGGTTCCTTTTGCTCAAATTCATCTAAGACCATTGCAACTGTGCATGCTCAAACAGTGGAATGGGGATTATGCAGACTTGTCTCCCCAGATTCAAGTAGACCAGTTAACCAGAGACTCACTCCGTTGGTGGTTGACTCGGGATCACCTGTCTCAGGGAATGAGTTTCCGCAGACCAGAGTGGGTCATTGTCACGACCGACGCCAGTCTCTTAGGCTGGGGCGCGGTCTGGGACTCCCTGAAAGCTCAGGGTCTATGGTCTCGGGAAGAGTCTCTTCTCCCAATAAACATTCTGGAACTGAGAGCGATATTCAATGCGCTCCGGGCTTGGCCTCAACTAGCGAAGGCCGGATTCATAAGATTTCAGTCAACATGACGACTGTAGCTTACATCAATCATCAGGGGGGGACAAAGAGTTTCTTTTCGATGAGAGAGGTATCCAAGATCATCAAATGGGCGGAGGATCACTCCTGCCATCTATCTGCAATTCACATCCCAGGAGTAGACAACTGGGAGGCGGATTATTTGAGTCATCAGACTTTCCATCCGGGGGAGTGGGAACTCCACCCGGAGGTCTTTGCCCAGTTAACTCAATTATGGGGCATTCCAGACATGGATCTGATGGCGTCTCGTCAGAACTTCAAGGTTCCTCGCTACGGGTCCAGATCCAGGGATCCCAAGGCGGCACTAGTGGATGCATTAGTGGCGCCTTGGTCGTTCAACCTAGCTTATGTGTTTCCACCGTTTCCTCTCCTTCCCAGGCTCGTAGCCAGGATCAAACAGGAGAAGGCCTCGGTGATTCTGATAGCTCCTGCGTGGCCACGCAGGACTTGGTATGCAGACCTGGTGAATATGTCATCAGCTCCACCATGGAAGCTACCTTTGAGACAGGATCTTCTAGTACAAGGTCCATTCGAACATCCAAATCTAGTCTCTCTGCAGCTGACTGCTTGGAAATTGAACGCTTGATTTTATCTAAGCGTGGGTTTTCAGATTCAGTTATAGATACTCTGGTCCAAGCCAGAAAACCTGTGACTAGGAAAATTTACCATAAAATTTGGAAAAAATATATCTGTTGGTGTGAATCCAAGGGATTCTCTTGGAGTAAAATTAAAATTCCTAGGATTCTCTCCTTTCTCCAAGAGGGTTTGGATAAAGGGTTGTCAGCGAGTTCTCTAAAAGGACAGATATCTGCTCTGTCTGTTTTGTTACACAAACGTCTGGCAGCAGTGCCAGATGTACAAGCATTTGTACAGGCTTTAGTCAGAATCAAGCCTGTTTACAGACCCATGACTCCTCCATGGAGTCTAAGTTTAGTTCTTTCAGTTCTTCAAGGGGTTCCGTTTGAACCTTTGCATTCCATAGATATTAAGTTACTATCTTGGAAAGTTCTGTTTTTGGTTGCTATTTCTTCTGCTAGAAGAGTTTCTGAATTGTCTGCTTTGCAGTGTGATCGACCCTATCTGGTATTCCATGCAGATAAGGTTGTTTTGCGTACCAAACCTGGTTTTCTTCCAAAAGTGGTTTCCAACAGGAATATTAACCAGGAAACAGTTGTTCCTTCTCTGTGTCCGAATCCAGTTTCGAAGAAGGAACGTTTGTTACACAATTTAGATGTGGTCCGTGCTTTAAAATTCTATTTAGATGCAACAAAGGATTTCAGACAGACTTCATCTTTGTTTGTCGTTTATTCTGGTAAGAGGAGAGGACAGAAAGCTACTGCTACCTCTCTTTCCTTTTGGCTGAAAAGCATCATCCGATTGGCTTATGAGACTGCCGGACGGCAGCCTCCTGAACGAATTACAGCTCACTCTACTAGAGCTGTGGCTTCCACATGGGCCTTCAAGAACGAGGCTTCTGTTGATCAGATATGTAAGGCAGTGACTTGGTCTTCTCTGCACACTTTTGCCAAATTTTACAAATTCGATACTTATGCTTCTTCGGAGGCTATTTTTGGGAGAAAGGTTTTGCAAGCCGT
The DNA here is from genome assembly GCF_027579735.1 of Bombina bombina. Taxonomy (NCBI): domain Eukaryota; kingdom Metazoa; phylum Chordata; class Amphibia; order Anura; family Bombinatoridae; genus Bombina; species Bombina bombina. The sequence continues at coordinate 1,162,599,783 of NC_069503.1, forward strand.
GGTGCCTTCCGTTTAGGTTAACCTGACTTGTTCCCTCCCTTCATCCGTGTCCTAAAGCTTTGGTATTGGTTCCCACAAGTAAGGATGAAGCCGTGGACCGGACACACCAATGTAGGAGAAAACAGAATTTATGCTTACCTGATAAATTTCTTTCTCCTACGGTGTGTCCGGTCCACGGCCCGCCCTGGCTTTTTAGTCAGGTTTCAAATTTTTTCTTTCTATACACTACAGTCACCACGGCACCCTATGGTTTCTCCTTTTTCTCCTAACCGTCGGTCGAATGACTGGGGGGCGGAGCCAGAGGGGGGCTATATGGGCAGCTTTTGCTGTGCTCTCTTTGCCATTTCCTGTTGGGGAAGAGAATATTCCCACAAGTAAGGATGAAGCCGTGGACCGGACACACCGTAGGAGAAAGAAATTTATCAGGTAAGCATAAATTCTGTTTTTTTTAAGAAAGATATGTTATCCGGAATGAAGTCTTTAACACAAAAGCAATCCAGGTAAATGATACAAAGTTGCTATGCAAGTGCCGTAATTGGTTATGTTTACGAACAGAGTTATGCCCTATAGGAGTGATCATAAACTTCCTTTTGTGATGGTATAGTCAATTTATATTGCTTACTTGTATATTCTGATTCCTCTCCGCCTTTAATTCTTAAGAGATCCTCTGGAGCCGGTATCCGACGGCTATCTCCAAGTTGAGTCAGTACGCCGCATGTGTCTTGGCGTCTGACGTCATTGGTGCATTTTCCGGCTGTCAGAAAAAAACTTGCAGCTGGGGCATATGTTATATCCAGAAGTGGTTTAGGAGATAAGTTCGTTATTTAGCAATTGATGTAACACCCTGCACCTAGTGCTAATGCACGCAGGGATAGATTGAGCTCAAATATAAAAAGTCCAAAAATAGCAAAAATAACCCGGGTTACCTTAGAAGTTGGTTTAGAATTGTTTAGAGTTCAGATGTCATCATCTGTAGGAGCAGCACAGTCACTTAGATCGACGTGTTTCACTCACCATGGAGCTTTATCGTTTCACTGTACCAGCGCTCTACTGATATCTCTCAGACTATAAACACCTGGTTGTTTACACTGTAAGGGAGGGCAGTATGTATGACCGGGGGGGAATTGGAAAAGGTGTAGTTCAGTTAAGCAGCTAATGCTGTTTTACTCATGTTGTTACCAGGTAATATAGGTGAGAATTCCCTCCGGTTCGGGTGTGGATAATAGGGCACTCATTTATCCACTGGGCGTCCATCAGAGCGCTCTGCTCCCCAAAAGGTCAGCAGCTTGGATTTGCAACGTCCAGAGCCAACTTTCAGTGGTTAGGTTGAAAGGGCTTGATATGGGAGGAGTTACCATCCCTTCTATAAGACGCACACAGGAGGAGGGGGCAGCCTCACATTATTGTGTTGCATGTAGGGGGAAATGACATGGTGTAGTGTCAGCACTTGACCTCAGAAGGATGGTTGCCGATATTAAATGGGTACATGCTTGGCTTTGTGATGTGAGCATAGGGTGGTCCAATGTGGTCGCATGTCTGCATTGGTGATGCATAGCAACCCAGAGAGCAGCCTTTAACATCAGGAAAAATGTTAACGGAGGTAGGAAGAGCGGTCACGGCCCGTGGTGGCTTTATCAGGCACGAACTAATCACGGCCGACAAAAAGGACCTTTAATGCCCTGATGAAGTGCACCTAACGGACGTTGGGTTAGATTTATTACTAAATTACATCAGGAAAGCACTACTACGGATATTATTTAAAAACAAAATAACAAAAAAAACAACAGTTGCAACATTATTGTATGGTTAGATTTACATGTAAATGGCTAAAAGGTACCTAGTTGGTTAAAGGTGCTGGCAAGAGTAAATTTAAAATCTTTTCCTCTTGTGGCGGTCGGGCAAGGCCCTGGGAGTGTGCATTGAGAGAGAAGAGTGACGGTCTAGAAACAGGGAGGGGTGACGCCCACTAGGTGCCGGCCTAGGGGTCCTCTCCCTTCCGAATTGAGGCCGAAGATCTCTATACATTACAGCTCTCTCTCTATGCCATTGAGCGTGAGCAGCCGGGTGTCACGCTGCAAACACCGGAGGGGCCTTGTCCATCGTTCAGTAGGGGTTAGGATAGTGTTAGATGCCGCCACCAGTTAAGAACGAACTTGATACAAGTTTCTGTTATGTGATTGATTAAAGAGTGCCTAATATTGATTAATATTAGCCATGAGTTAAAATTGGTTTATTGAATAAACGTGACCGGACTTTTCTCCCAAGCAAGTGTTGTGTTTTATTTCCTAGAGTATAGTATTAGAGAACGTATAACGTAATAGGAGGTTTATCTCTTATGACAGTGGAGGGCCCTCTAGTGGGCCAGAAGCAACATTAAGAGATAACTAACTTGAAGTCTGGAGTGTTCTAAGTTGTGTTTGTTACATTGTGGCAAGTTTGGGGGCCCGGTGTTTTTCTAACCTTTATAAGGTCTTGCAGTAGTGATTCTGGCCTCTTCCTGTTCCAGACTTCAAGGATAAATTTCCCCGCCCGCCCGTCACTGGGATGCATTTTAGCCAATCGGTGCTGACTCCTAGGTAACTCCTCGCGCGTGAGCACAATGTTATCTATATGGTACACATGAACTAGCGCTCTCTATCTGTGAAAAACTGTCACAATTCCCTGAGAAAAGAGGTGGCCTTCAAGGGCTGACAAATTAGCATATGAACCTCCTAGGTTTAGCTTTCAACAAAGAATACCAAGAGAACAAAGCAAATTTGATGATAAAAGTAAATTGGACAGTTGTTTAAAATCACATGCCCTATCTGAATCATGAAAGTTTAATTTTGACTAGACTGTCCCTTTAAGCAAGGTCAGTTTATGCCCATATTAGATTAAAGGATGCGTCCCTTCCTAATCCAATTTACTTGAAACATCAATTTCTGAGGTTTACTTTTCTGGAAAAACTATCAGTTTGTTGTTTTATGGTCTAGCTGCAAATCCAGCCTGTACTGCCCTGCATGCACCTGACCCCGTCTGATCTCAGAAGTTAAGCAGGGCCAGGCCTGGTGAGTACCTGAAAAAGAATAATATCAAGGTCTGGGTAACCTTTTGTCTATATCAGAGCAAGAGTGTCTTGTGGTTGAAGTGTTTAAGTAAAATAATTCTATTGTATCATGTCAAGGGCGCTTCTCCCTTTTATCTAATGTACAACATTCTTTCAACCCCATCTGGGGGGGTCAAAACCTGTATAAATACTAGGCATCTAGCCTTTAATAAATCTCATTCTGTTTTAAACCTGAAATGTGGAGCTTGGTCTCATGTTTGAGGGGAAACTGATCGGGGTTGTGAATTGCTGATTGTCTATGCAGGACGTTGTCATCTGGTATTAACCTTGGTATCCTGTTGGTACCGTAACATTGGTGGCAAGCGACGGGAGAATCCTTATCGCCCAAAGGAGCAACTACGGATCCAGACCGAATGGGAACACCGTATGAAAGGCTAAAAAGAGCTACCCTTAAAGACCTGCTAGAGCAACGGGGCCAACAAACCAGTAACCTCAGGAAGAGGGAGATTATTGCAAGACTGACCGAGATGGACGGAGTATCAGGGCACGAAGGAACCAATGAGCCCAGCATGTCAGACAGAACCCCCGAAGAAGCAAGCTTTGACCGGGCGGTCAAAATAAGACTGGCACACTATGGCCCCAACCCATCTGCGGAAATTATCGACCGGGTCATAGCAGCTGTGGAGGCCAACCTACTTCGCCAAAGCGGCGCTGCAGCAGTCCAAGTCACCGCAACCCCAGTGGAAAAGAGAAAAGTGCATTTTACCGCTTTTAAAAACTTCCTGGAAACAGAAGGAGAGATTGATGGGTACCTTGCGGATTTTGAGAGACAATGTGCACTACACCAGGTACCCGCCGAGGACTGGGTCACGATATTGTCCGGAAAATTATCCGGCCGGGCCAGTGAGGCTTTTCGGGCCATTCCAGATGAGGAAGTTGGGGATTATAATACTGTGAAAGAGGCTCTGCTCTCCAGGTATGCGGTTACACCGGAGGCATACCGGAGACGATTTAGAGACACTGTTAAATTGACTGGCGATTCCTACGTTGAGTGGGCATGTAAGGTGCACCGCACAGCATCGCACTGGATGGCGGGGTGCCAAGCCGTGTCTGGGGAAGAGGTGCTGCAGCTATTCCTGTTGGAACATTGCTTTGACAAGTTATCAGCAGGAGTTAGAGAGTGGGTTCGGGACCGTAAACCCTCCACCCTGCATGAAGCTGCTCGCTTGGCAGATGAGTATACGGATGCCCACAAACTGGACACTGCTACCACTAAGCCCCCTGCTAAAGTGGAGTACAGACCCCCGGCCACCCCAGCAGCTGCCAGTTACCAACCCCCGGCGCACCGCTATGCCACACAGCCTCCGGTCACGAACTACCCTCAGACAGCCCGGTTCACCTCACGGGATTACTCCCAGCCTATCCGGTGCTTTGGATGTAAGCAAATCGGACACAAAAGGTCGGAGTGTCCCCTCAACACGGCCAACCAAGCACAGTCCTGGAGGAGACCCGCCGGCGGAATCCCACGTAACCCTCAGCCTGCTGCCCACTGCGTAGAGGAACAAGAATGCTGGGGCATCCTACATGAAGCAGACCCCGTGCAAGCTGTCCACCGGGATAACCGGCAACAGCACCGGCAACTGGTTAAAGTGAATGGGAAGGTGGTCAGTGGTCTACGGGATACTGGTGCTACTATGACCTTGCTTCAAAAGAACCTGGTGTCTGAGAAACAGCACACTGGAGACACTGTGGCTGTGAGAGTGGCATGGGGCACTGTGTTCCGCCTACCTGTTGCCCGGGTACATTTGGATTGGGGAGTGGGCGCTAGACGTGAATGTGGGGGTCATGAAGGATTTACCAGCTGATGTTCTCCTTGGAAATGACTTGGCCCCCCTTGTTTCGGCCTACGCTCCCATGGGTCCCGTTGATGTTAACCCAGTGACTACCCGTGCCCAGGCCCGTGTCACCGAGACCGACCCACCTGCTGCTGAGACCCAGGTAAGACTCTCTTCCCCGACTTATACCCTAGACCAGACCCCCTTGAGTTGGGATACCCCAGAGACGTACGGGAGGGAAACCCGGGAGGATCCGACCCTTCAGAAGTACAGGGCTAGGGCAGACACTGGAGAAGAGGGAGTAGATGGGGAACGTTATGAGTGGGTGGGGGATAGGCTATATAGAATCCCCAAACCTGCCCAGAAAAGTACTGCCCTTCCACAAAATCGGCAGCTGGTAGTGCCTGCGAAATACCGGCAAGAGATTCTGCGGATTGGGCACGATGTACCGTTAGCTGGACATCTAGGGTCCCGCCGCACCGCTCATAGGATCACCCAGAATTTCTTCTGGCCCAATTTTAACCGAGATGTGCGGGTATATTGTAGTACTTGTGACACCTGTCAACGGGTGGGTAAGCGGGGGGACCACCCCAAAGCTAGGCTTATGTCTATGCCTGTCATTGGGGAACCCTTTTCCCGCATAGCCGTTGACATTGTGGGTCCACTTGCCAGGGCTAGTCCATCAGGTAAGAAGTATATTCTCACTGTGGTGGACTATGCCACTCGTTACCCAGAGGCAGTAGCACTGTCGAATATAGAGGCAGAGACAGTCGCTGATGCCCTAGTTAAGATTTTTACTAGGGTCGGGTTCCCTAAGGAGATTCTCTCTGATCAGGGGACCCAGTTTACCGCTGTGCTCACCCAGCAGCTGTGGAAGGTGTGCGGCATTAAACCGTTGCTCAGTTCGCCTTATCACCCCCAGACTAACGGTCTCTGCAAGCGCTTTAATGGCATCCTCAAGCAGATGCTGAGGACCTTCACGGACACTTGCAGAGACTGGGAACGATTCCTGTCTCATCTGCTATTTGCGTACAGGGAGGTGCCCCAGGAATCCACTGGGTTCTCTCCCTTTGAGTTACTCTATGGGAGAAGAGTCCGCGGCCCCCTGGATCTCATTAGAGGACACTGGGAGGGAGAGATAGAGCAGGAGGGAACCCCCATCGTGCCATATGTTCTGGAACTCCGGGACCGCATGGAGAAACTGTCTCTGATGGTAAGAGGGAATCTCCAGGTGGCCCAGGAAAGACAGAAGGGGTGGTACGATCAGGGTGCCCGGCAGCGGGTCTTCCAGGTTGGACAGAAGGTTTTGGTGCTCAAGCCTGTGAAGGCCAACAAGATGCAAGCATCTTGGCAGGGCCCGTATAAAGTGTTATCCCGGGTGTGTGATACTACCTATGTTATAGCCAGCTGTGCAGATGAGAGGATCCAGCGATCCTTTCATGTGAACATGCTGAAGGAGTAACAGGAGAGGCCAGAGGACGTAGCTGCAGTATGTGCCCCTGCTGCAGACGACCCAGAGAACTTACCCCTACCCGACTTATTAGAGAAGGACCCCCAGACTGACCTCACTAGTCTTGTGCAGCTAGGGGACCGGTTGAACCCTACCGAGAGGGTACAGGCAAGACAGCTCCTGTGGGAGAAGCAGGCGACGTTCTCCCAAGAGCCCGGCTACACTACCCTAGCTGTACATAAAGTAGAGACTCCCGGACAGAATCCCCTGCGACAGCCTCCCTACCGTATACCCGAAGCAGTCCGAGAAGGAATGCGGAAGGAGATACAGGAGATGGCCCGGCTGGGAGTGATCGAGCCCTCCGATAGTCCTTGGGCTTCCCCTGTAGTCCTGGTACCTAAGAAGGATGGAACCACCCGGTTCTGTGTGGACTACAGGCGGCTCAACGAGAGGACCACCACTGACGCCTACCCGATGCCCCGGGTAGACGAATTACTAGACCGTATTGCTAGGGGGCGCTATCTGACAACCATAGACCTGTGTAAAGGCTATTGGCAGATTCCCCTGGCCGAGGATGCTATCCCCAAGTCGGCATTCGTCACCCCATTCGGCCTGTACCATTTTAAGGTCATGCCCTTTGGGATGAAGAATGCTCCGGCTACCTTCCAGCGTATGGTGGATAGACTCCTTGATGGCTTCCAGGAATTTGCTTGTGCATACCTGGACGACATTGCGGTTTACAGTGGGTCCTGGGAAGAACACCTTACCCATGTAGGGCTGGTTCTGGACAAGATTCGGGCCGCTGGCCTGACCTTGAAACCGGACAAGTGCCATCTAGGTATGGCTGAAGTACAGTACTTGGGGCACCGAGTGGGGTGTGGGAGCCAGAGACCGGAGCCAGCCAAGGTAGAGGCTGTGGCTAACTGGCCCACACCTATCACTAAGACCCAAGTACTAGCCTTCCTGGGGACGGCCGGGTATTACCGACATTTTGTCCCCGACTACAGTACTATCGCCAAGCCCCTGACTGACCTGACTAAAAAGAACCTCCCCAAACAGGTCCTGTGGTCTCCAGCTTGTGAAGCCGCGTTTCGGGCACTGAAGCAGGCCCTTGTGAATGCCCCTGTCTTGGCTGCCCCAGTCCCTAACAAACGTTTTCTCATTCATACAGATGCTTCCATGTATGGACTGGGGGCTGTACTAAGTCAAGTCGGGGAGGATGGAGGAGAGCATCCTGTCGCATACCTAAGCAGAAAGTTATTACCTCGGGAAGTAAGTTATGCGGCAGTAGAGAAAGAATGTTTAGCCCTGGTCTGGGCACTGAAGAAGTTGAACCCTTATCTATATGGACAGGAATTTTCCCTCATAACGGACCACAATCCCTTAGTCTGGCTCAACCGGGTCTCAGGAGACAATGGTAGATTGCTGAGGTGGAGTTTAGCCCTCCAGCCCTATAACTTCACCATCAGCTACCGGCCCGGTAAGCTAAACGGGAATGCAGATGGATTGTCCCGGCAAACTGATATGCCTACCACCACCCAGTCCGGTCATCCCCAAGTTGACCCGCCAAAGGGTCAAGCCGGGTCTGCCGGAGTGTTCCACAAGGGGGGAGCTATGTGACAGACCCTTCGGTCAGGACTGAAAGTGTTAACTTTATTTTCTAAACACAAGTGGCTGGCTCCAGCTATAATCTAATTAATGCTAAGCATTCTATTGTTTGATCACCTCCAGAGAGAAAACGCCTAAGTGATAAGAAGAGCCAAGAGTGTCTTGTGGTTGAAGTGTTTAAGTAATATAATTCTATTGTATCATGTCAAGGGCGCTTCTCCCTTTTATCTAATGTACAACATTCTTTCAACCCCATCTGGGGGGGTCAAAACCTGTATAAATACTAGGCATCTAGCCTTTAATAAATCTCATTCTGTTTTAAACCTGAAATGTGGAGCTTGGTCTCATGTTTGAGGGGAAACTGATCGGGGTTGTGAATTGCTGATTGTCTATGCAGGACGTTGTCATCTGGTATTAACCTTGGTATCCTGTTGGTACCGTAACAGATAACACTGGTATTTACCTATCTAAACCCTCAGTCTCTTTAACTCCCTTCAGTGGCTATGTGAATAGAAGTACTAGGTGTCATAATTACAGTTACAATTTCATTTGCTCAATGTCACATGAGACCTCTTCAGCTTTATATGCTGCGCCAATGACACAAGGTTTATACCCAGCTATCTCAAAAGATATTTTAGATTCCTATACAAACCAGTCTCTTAGGAAAATCTATCACAAGTTTGGAAAACTTACAATGATGTATAGAACTTAATTTAACAGACATTATTTTAGAATCCCAGTGTATTCTGTTTTTTACGGATGGTTTAGATAAAATTACTTGAGAAAACAGATATCTGCTCTTTCTTTATATTTCTCTGAGGTTGTTAGTCTTCCTGATATTTCTTGTTTTGTTCAGGGCCTGGTCCAAATTAAACCTGTTATCAAGCCTAGTTCTCCTTTAATTTCTTTCATGGTGGCGAGAGTTCACGAGCCCCACCCTTTTCTTGTGGTTGATTAATTTTGTAAAAGCAAGACCAGTGGGCAAGAAGGTAAAAAGTCCACAAATTATTTGCATCAACGCCAAAACATCTAAAAACAAGAATTGAAAGAGACAAAGTTGATTTAATTTGAGCACATCTGTGACAGACCCCTCTGTCAACATCCCTACGGATTATGGATTCGGGCATTATGTTAAGTCACAGGTTTCTTGGCATCAGCTATTGTTTACTGTAATTAGGTTTAGGTGATAAGCATTCACATTGTTTAATCACCTCCAGAGTCCAGACTGCCAGGTGCCAGGAAGGAATCCATTGTTTTCTTGTGTTTGATTGTTTATTTGGTTAAGTAATGTAATTCTATTGTATCCTGTAAAAGGGCGTTTTCCCTCTATCTAATGTACTATACTCTTCCAACCCCCCATCTGGTCTCCTAGGAGAGTGTCAACCAGGTGGGAGACCTGCATAAATACCAGGCATACAGCCCTCAATAAAGTAGATTCTGTTTTACCCTCAAGATGGAGCTTGGTCTCGTGTTTGGGGGGAATTAACTGGGTTCGTGTGTTGCTGATCCCGTATTTAGGGCATCTTTCCTCTGGTATTAACCCTCGATACCAGGGTTATACCATAACAACATCTTTTCTTTCCATACTCCTTTTTGACTCTTACTCCCTATTGAACCTCACTGTTTGGCTATACATTAAACTAAGGTATGTGTGAGGTGGGATGAATTTTATAGGCTTCTTGGTGTTTGGGTAAACTTTGTGGTAGGAATGTAAGCCCATATATAATGGACAGTGGACTCTCACCACCATGAAATAAATTAATTTTTCAGGCAAGTATAAATTGTTATTTCTATTCACAGGAAGAATCAGCAATTTCTAAGATTTGCATTCCTGGACAATCTTTCTCAGTTTGCTTCTCTTCAATTTGGTCTGGCTACCGCCCCAGATTTTTTTTTTAAAGTTACTGGGAACTCTCTTATCCGTAATAAGAGCTCAGGTTTTTTGGTGGTTCCTTTCCTGGACGATATCTTGGTACAGACTCCATCTTTTCATTTAGCAGTATCTCAAACCAATAGACTTTTGTGGGAGCTATCAGTTCCTTGGCGATGAGGGAAGTGGCCTAAATTCTGTCTTAGGCAGAGAACAATTTTTGTACAATCTCTGCAGTACATGTTACAGGAGTGAGCAATTGGGAAGCAGATTTTCTCAGTCGCCAATATCATCCAGGGCAATGATCTCTTCATCTGATTATGAATCTGTGGATCCTTTCAGAAATAGATCTGATGGCTTCTTGGTTGAACAACAATCTTCCCAGAT